>NW_019740661.1:1302184-1474853 GCF_002891405.2 Cryptotermes secundus
TGGAAATCTGGAGTTTGAATGTTAATATTGAGTGCAGTGTGACAGCTACGTGAAGTAAAATACACCTGATGATGGCCGGTTGCGTCCGAAACATGTAGTGTGAAAGAAGGAGGACAAGAACTACAATAAAGTGTTGCATTTACGACGGAGTTTGTATTATANGAAGTATGGAATGTAACAGGATGCTTAAATATAATGTAATCATATTTTGTTTCCTCTTTTTTTTCTCTCTCTCTCTCTTCTTCCTCCTTTTCCCCTGTTTCTCTTGTTCTGTTTCAATTTACTACTCTCAGTCCATTTTCTTCTCACTAACCTATTCTTCAGACATTTTCTGACTGCAGATGGACTGAATGTGTGAAGGTGTATCCTGCTGTGCATATCTGGATTATCAATAATGCTATCTTTGTGATGTTTGCAGAGGCAAAGCTTCCTCCACCATACATATTTCAAGGAGGCAGTAGGTCACCATACACAGTCATGGCAAGCCCCTCCCCGCAACCTTCTGTCTCTCCACACAGTGTTGGCCGTACCCCTTCGCCAATGGATTATGGTGCTGCTGCGCCACACTCATACCAGGGTATGCATGGTGCTGGGATGCTGGGTTATGAACAGGGTTCTGTGACATATACTATGCCAGCAAGGCACACCGACTTCATGAGTGCTGGAAAAGTGACTAGAAACATATCTGCTGATACAGCTGCTGCGGGCTCGGGGCTGGGTCGTGTGATTCATGGAGTGAACGACTTGAGTGGTGGAGCAGGGGGATTGAGTTTGTTTGATGGCTCTTCTGGAATGAATGCCATTGCCCATAATGTGATGTTTGCTGGAATGGGAGCAAACACCTCAATCTTGCCAGGGACAGGAAATGGACATAACTCAGGCATATCTGTTGGAGTGTCTGGCATGATGGGAATGAACCATGTCAATATGGGCTCATTAGGTATTGCACAAGGACTAGGCAGTGGTACCACAGTGTCTATGAATCTTGGACCAGGTTTAGGAATGTCTGAGTTAAATGTTCCAGTGACATCAGTTGCAGGTGTTGTTCAAAATATGAGCCAAGCAGTGACTGACAGTAATATACTGGACTTGGACAACCAGCAGCAGTTTAGTTTAGATTCTGGTGATTTGGTGAGTATGGGTTTAATTGATCCACATCTTTCGGAAAATCTGTCGAACAGCCTTACTTTATCTGAAAACAAGCAACAGCAGCAGCAAGCAAGAGATTTGGAACCTGTGGAGAACATGACTGATAGTTTCACAAGCCTCACAAAAGAGATTTGCACTCTGAATGATATGTGTAAGGCGAGTGGTATGAGGGATCACCAGTGATATGATGTAGGTAACATACAGTGCTCTAGATACTATTGCAGTATGAAGGCAAGACATTGCTTATCCAGTACATAAACACTGCACTGGCTTAATTTAGCTTGAGAAGTGTGGTGAAGTACTTTTGAGAGATCAGATGCATCATTGCGATCATTTAATATATTATTCAACTTTCAAAACCTGTCTTCCACTCTGAAAAAGAATTCCATGACTTCGAAGGTGTGTAAGGTACCATAAAGTAATAAGGCCTGCCTGCGGAGAAGGTATATGTACCTGTGAAAGTAACGTGGTTAAAAACAACGCGTTTAATGAAAAGTGTATGTGTATGTGTGTTCTTCAGGAATCACCCAAAATAGAAAAGAAAAACGTTATGAAACTGCAGTCTGTAAAACAAAGCTGTGCAATTGAACCTTAACTGTAGTGGCATCTAATAAGGCTCACAAGTCAGTAGCTCAGTTTACATCACAATTTGAATAGAGTCTTCAATGTCATATGTAGTGAGATGTACACATTCTTGATGTACCTAAAATTTACACCATGACACACTACCAGGCACATTGTACACGAAACTCATGTCTGACAAGAGGAATCTTTAGCTGAAGCTGACGTCTCATTGTTTTGTGCCGTATGTATCACCTTGTCTTTTGATGTAATATGCTTTTTTCTTAGCATCTGAAATACGTAGGTCATTTCAGAAGTAATGCACACAATTTTTTGTTTACGTCCATGTTTATTTTTTTTTAATATCTATTTACAGTCCTTCAATATAGTCCCCCTGCTTCTCAATGACCGAGTCCTAACATGTGGGAAGCTTTACTATTCCATCCAGGACACCATCTTTGTTTATCTGTCGAATGGCTCGGGTAGCTGCAGCAGAAAGCTCTTCCAGAGAGGGAAAACGACAGCCTCGCATAGGTTGTTTCAACTTTTGGAATAAGTCAAAGTCTGGTGAACTCGTGTCCGGAATGTAGGGAGCATGAGGCAACACCTCCCAACCCTATTGGCGCAGCTTTTCTGTTACGACATTCCTGATGTGCAGGCGAGCGTTGTCATGGAGAATGATCGGCCCAGCCTCAAGCAACTGAGGTTGGTTTTTGTGCATTTTTATGCGCAGATTTTGCACAAAGTCACGATAATAAACTGCTGTGACACTTTTCCCGCACAGAACTCTGTCATGATGATTCCTTGGTGATCATAAGCAGAGAGCATCATTTGTTTGACCTTTGATTGAGATCGTCAAAATTTTTTTGGTCGTGGGGAAGATGGACCTCTTCACTCATTGGACTGTGATTTCAGCTCCAGTTCAAAGTCTCTAACCCATGTTTCAAGTCTAAATTTTCAGTAAATCAGTGTGTTTGGGGCGTCCTACTCGTACATTCAGCTCAGGTTCCTGAGCTTCTGCAGTAAGCATCATCACCATATCACCTGTTACTCCCAATGAAGGGATTTCTTCAAACAGGTTATGGTTGTGCTCTGTTATTCTTGAGGCATGATAGCCTCCTAGTCCCTGAGCAACTGATATTGGGAGAGGTGGAACATCAAGCTCCGTCTCTTTTCCCATTTTATCAGTCACGTTGCCAATTTGTGACAAAAATGCATATATTGGCTGAGGAACATTAAATTCAACATCATTTGTTGCCTTCCTCAACTCTTTCTCCTCACTTGATAAGGCAATACGACCTTGTTTGGCCTTCACGTCAATAAGTTTTAGCCAGAGCAGTCCAGTCGCATAATACGACAGCTCCTCCTTTGCTAATTTTCGATCTAGCTGTTTGACGTCTGGAACGTATGACGCATATGTTTCAACGGCCAGGTCATCTACCTTCGACAAGTTTGTTTGGAAATTTTGTCGAGGTTCGATAGGTACGACGCATACATCAACTCCGAAAATTGATTCTGCAATTATGCTGTCGTTTCGCTGGGGTGTTGGTTTTTGAGGTGTATTTACCTCACTCCCCTGCACTACCGTGGGCGATGTTGGTCCTGTCTTCTTTTTGTTAACTTCAGCCTTTCGTAACATTGGACCCGGAGGTCTTTTCTTACTGGGGTCAAAGTTTTCAGGCTTTCCCCGATATCGCGGAGATAGTTGCGCGATTTTGTCCTTTGTGTAAGTACGTTTAGGTTCTGCCATTTTCACTTTTGTCCAGGAACATGTCTGATATAATTAAATACCTTTTCCTAAAGTGAAGTTTCTATACCTTGTCTGCACGAAGCAAGTTGGATATAGATTTTGAGTTTTTCTAGCCTTGCCTGGCTCCAGATCTCAAAGTCGATACAATAATGCTTGACCTTTAACGTCGAATCTATGTTTCAGCAAGGTTGCAATGTCAAGGCATTTCTGCTTCTGTTCAGCAGTCAAGCAGTGAGGGACCCATCACGCAGAAACCTTTCTCTTCTTTAAATCATTTGTCAGAATTCGGAATATTGACGTTAGTGGAATCCCCGTGGTTTCAGAAAGTTCCTCATATATCGCACAACTATCTTCTTCGAGAGCGTCTGACACAAGTTTCACACTTTGTTCATCTGTTGATGTTTTGAGCCTTACTGGCCTTGGATCATTGTTTATGCTCACACAACCACAAAAACGACTAGCCCAGCGAGAAACTGTACTACGGTCCACTGTTAACTTGCCACAAACTTCACTTATAGCACTGTGGATTTCTTTCGGGTTTTTTTTCCACGTAAACTTTTGATCTTAATATACGACCTTTGATCCTCAACAGTCACAATACCCAAGAACCATGCTGGCTCCATTTCTAACTCAAATTATTTAAGAACAGAGTATATTATAAATGAAACAAACTAACGCACTTCTTTCTCAAGCCCTGAACTGTAACTGACGTGAGGCTCACTGTTGTTGCGTCATCTGATCCACAGTGTTGCCAACCTGTGCATTATTTATGAAATGACCCACGTGTGTAGTTTGTGCCCCTTCCCTCCCAGTTGATTGTTGTTATCCCATTTGCTGAATGAAGAAGCTTTGCTAGTGCAGTGCTTCTTCCACTTTTTTTATTTTTATCTGTGCAGGTGTAGTTAACCACTCAGCAAGAAGATGAAAACAGTCTTCTTCCTGGTATGACCAGACTTGTTGCAAATGCATACACAGGGCTGATGTTCCCTGTTAAAAGGAAAGATTCGTGTGCTTCGAGATCCATTAGAAATATTAGAAAAAGTCACATATTTATCTCCCACAGGTGCAGAGGTTTCAGAAAAAAATGTCTAGATAGCTTTCATGGAATTGATCCAAGTATTGTTATATTCCCAGAAGCACTCACAATAATAGAATACTGATCTATCTGCTGGTTGCACCTCGGTAATGTTATGGGCCAAGAATAACAAGATTTGAAATCATCAGTTGTCAACAATGGAGATTTTGAAATGTGAAGTAGTGTCTTCAAGAAGCAACAGAATCAGTTGCCACATCATTGAGCCATTTGATGAAAGTCTCAGTTGAGCTTGTACTTCTGTAGGCAACCACGGACAGTATGACGTTATCTGCAACACTGACACAGGCAATAACCATTACATATTGTTCCTCTGTGGTCTAGTGGTCAGAGTTCCTGGCTACAGACACAGAGGTCCCGGGTTCGATTCCCGGCGCTACCACATTTTCTGAGAAGTAGTGGATCTGGAACGGGGGTCCACTCAGCCTCATGAAGGTAATTGAGGAGCTATTTCGAGGAAATAGTGGCTCAGATCTAGAAAACAAAGATTAACGACTGTGGGAATATGTGCTGACCACGCAACACCCTCTATCTGCTAAAGTTGCCACTAACTTCACTGACAAGCAGCGGTTGCTCGGTTGGGATAGTTTGCTTGCGGACCACAGGCCACAGAGTCCCCCCCCTTTCAGTACAGTAACTGTCTCCTTGCGTTGAAATGTCAGTTTTATTTGTTTTTCTTCCATGTTAAGAACAGTGATGTAGTCAGAACATCATTCAGCTTGGAAAAATAACTGTTCACTGTCAGGAATTTGTTGTCTGTGTCAGTGCTGAATTCACTGATTATGCCATTCTCTGATTCAGATATGGATGATGCTTCATGAAGGCACAGTACCACTACTACTCCACAGCCAATTTTAATTCCATATTAAAAGAGTGTGGAATGTTGTTTTGCTTGACCATGAGAAAACATATTGGTATAGAATGTCAGCATCAGAGGAAATCTAATTTCTGAAATGGCTCCATCCTCGAAATACTGTTTTCTGCCCTGAAATGAGATTGCTTTATCTTCCTAGTTTGCGTTCACCAGAATCAGATTTTGAATGATTCCTTTAAGTTCTTCATGGAATGCCATTTTGGTTTTATTTCTTTTCTTTCTTTCTTTCTTTTTTCTTTCTTTCTTTCTTTCTTTTTTTTTTTTTTTTTTTTTTTTTTTTTTTTTTTTTTTTTTTTTTTTTTTTTTTTTTTTTTTTTTTTTTTTTTTTTTTTTTTTTTTTTTTTTTTTGAGAAAGCAGTCGCCGCCGTGAAAGCCTCAAATCTTACATGTTTTGTTTTTCTTCATACCATTTTTCATAGTGTCTGGACGTAAAACAGGAAATACTGTATTTGTTCTATGTTTCAATGTAAGGAGCAGTCAGCCAGTTATTAAAAAACTCATTTTGGCAGAAGCAGGTAGAATAATCTGTGGGCCTTCTTTCTAGATAGAAACATGTCTAACTTTAGGTAAAGTAACAGTATGTAACATTTGTTTTTGATTATTTAAGAATTATACTTTACACTGTAAGAGGGACCTGCAGAATACGTAATAAAATCTTAAAAGTCGTTACATAAATTTGATGGATTCTTGTCATGAAGGTTCAAAAACAGAAACAGACTGCAGTTCTTTTTCTTAACACTAATATGAATGCATAGTTTCTGTGGGTGTTGCCGGAAAGTACTTGGAAGAATTTGTTAAGAACTTCTGCATTCACTTAAAATTTACAACCAGTTATGAATTTAATGTGTTTATTTCTAGCTAGGCCTTATTATTTGCTGGTACCTTTTGTGTTGAAATAGTTGCAACTTAGCTGTACTTAGTTTGTTATATATTGTTGACATAGAAGCAGATGTTTATTGAAAAGTGCCTTGATACATGTTCTTAAGATTCTCTGGCCCAGATATTTAATACACTGGTAATAATATTAGTTCATGTCCATATGTGTGATGTCTACACACTGCTTGTTGTTTCAGTGGCAGTGCTAGAAATTGCCCTAGGGTAAGTCCACATCTAACCAAAGTACACAGTGTCTTGCTAAATACCTTGTTGTCAGCTGCTAATTGGATGTTGAAGTAGATGGATGAAATTATCTGTCTTTGCTTTGTCCACAACAGTCTAGTTTCCCATTCTGCTACTCACCATTTTTCATGCTTTTTACTGTGTAGACCAAAATATTTGTTCTGATAGGCACATCTTACTTTTAACTCTACAAAGAGAAGATAAGAAGTGAATACTAACCAACGTTGCACATAGACAGCAAAAAGTGGAAAAGTGGAAGGCAAAGTCAGATCTACAAAGCAGTTTGTAGTATAACTTCTCTTGATGCTTGAAACATGTGAAAGTTGTGTTTTCTTCACCAAATAAGGAAGTAATCTGTGATGGATTTGATAATCCCATGTAATTATTTTTGTTGCTGACCATGTTCAAATTGGCTCTGGAATCTGCCCGTTCTCATGCAGGATCGGTTTCTCTTTTTATTGGGTGTGTATGGGACTAAAATGTTTGAGAACAAATTGAGAACATTTTTTATCTGTATTCAGATGTTGATTTTTGAGTCTTGGACTTCAAGAATTTTAAGATTACCACTTTTGCTTTGTACATTAGATTGCATACTAACTCCATCAAAATCATAATGATTGGCTGCATGAGCATGGATCAACTTGTGAACAAATCTCTCTCCCTGCCTGTGTTGGAAAAGGATGTGGCCCAAGAATTGATTTATTTTTAATAGAGTGAATTATTAATTTTTTTTATTGGAAAGGGATGTCTGATAACAAAAGGGATAAGTCAGTGCATTGTATTGTGATTGCAAGGAAATAGGGTGGCCAGGTTTTATGAGTGAAAACAGATGACGCACTGTAAACTGCAGTTGTCACTGTGTAATGTTTTTCTGCATGAAATGACAGTGCTCCATCAGTCGCTGTTCCCAGTCTTCTGTTTTTCAGTTGTGTTTAATAAAACATTCACAGACCTTTGGAGTTTTATGTCAAATCTGGATTATTTTGTCTTTATGCATGTGCTTGGCACTGTACATGTGTGCTCGTTGCTACAGATTTGAAAGTTTTGCACATAATACATTCTGTTTGATTTTCATTTCTCTCGGCTTTGAAGCAAGGACATCAGGTTTTTAGGATGCTGTCACAGTAGACACCTTTGTGGTGTGGTGTTCAGACATATGATAACTTTGTTTGTTATGCTGAAGACCTTGACATTTTGTTCCAGTGCTGTATGTTCCAAGTTATTGTCATTAAATAAATTGCAAATAATAAAGACACTCTGTTTAGTTATAAGAAATTTAAATTGGATGAAATTGTTAGACATGAATATTGGACATTAAAATTGAAGGCTGGTTTAAGGGAAGTTCTGAGAACTGTTAGGTATGTTAAAACTTACGTTGTTTGAGGGATCCAAATTGTATTAATATCCTTAATTTGTTGCACTCTCTGTGACACCAATAGCAAGCCAGAATAGCAACAGAAACAGAAGTCCATTTGTTAGGCAACGGTTTGGTAAACACAGTTTCTCTTGGCAAGGAATAACACAGAATAACAGAGGAACCATTGGAGATGGTGACCTGTATTCGGGCTTCCTGAAAGTTATAAAAGAGTCTTAATTCATTCGCAAGAGAGTTGAATGTGTGAACAGTGATTCATTGTTCATCATTTATCATAGTGGAAGAGAAGACGCTCGTGGTCCAGTAAGGAATGGAGCTAGTCGTAGACAGTCATTGGGTTTGAGCTGTCATAATTGATTGTAATTGTAATAGAAGTGCCAGTAAATCCAATCATCTAATCCAGAACCCATTATTGTTTGTCTCACAAACCCGGAATACATGACAATATTTTGCACCCGCCCCCCTCAAGGATTACTGATTGATCTGCCAGTTTGATGGGTGATATGAAGCTATTGTAACGTTTTCTGACCATTGCCCAGTAATTCGTTATGTACAGGAACTGTCTGTGCTTCACACATTTAAATGGAATGTAAACGAGCCTCGGTGTTACAGTCATAATGCGCTTAATATTGCAGTGAATTTTCTAAGCAAGTTGACTCAGGGCAGTAATGCTCCTCACTTATATTTGGGAGGTGAACATTCGCCATTATATAATCTGAGTTATGGGAGCATTATTAAATAAGCGCTAGATACATTTTTTATTACAAGAGAAACTGTAGCAGTAGTGGAATGTTTTCTATTATGCAGTTTTAATTTGGATATAATTATGGATAAACCCACTGCTTTGCCTATGATGTAACTGAGACTTGTGTGGATGGTTTAAAAAACTGTGTTTCACATCCTCAGAACGTTAGTAGAATTCACTCAGTGCCAGTAACAGAATATAACTGTTCCATATTCATTAGTCATCCTGTTATCAACACCATTTAATCTAGATATTGACAGCAACATTAAATAACAAATGTTACTACAACAATCCTCCATCTTCATTACCACCTGCAGTCACTTATTTTTACTCTTACTGTAGGTATATTTGTTGAGTACACATAATGTAGGGTCAGTTTCACATTCATAGTAGATTTTTAGTGGAAATTGTGAAGGTTTTAACACATGTAAAAAAAAAAAAGAAAACTGATATGCAGTGTTTTGTATTTGAGTGTTGAGGTTTCGTTTTAAGGTACCCTTTTAATGACATAATTGAAAAAAAATATATATTGCAGGTTTACACCTGGTATTATGTTGATTACAAATGTTTGCCTGTACACACAAAATTTGTTGTCAGTGTGAAAGTTGTATAATTTTGAGATTATTCACGCACATGTTCTGATTGTTGCGCAGAATATGTATTGGGGATACTGTATTTTTGTGGATACCAGACACTATAACCCCAACCTTACACAGAGCCAAAATATAACTTTACTGAATTTCCCAAAACTGGCTCATCATACCAAACTGAACATGTGACATAAGGTACACATATTTGTAAGATCTACAGCTTTTATTTGAATGACTTTACTGATGAATATTTAACAGAATGAAAATAAGAATAATTTCCAACTCTGCATTGTGATACCAGAAGTGAATTAGCGTTGCGATAGTAGATTCATATTTGCAATAAATGAACATCAAGGCCAAAGCTAAATGCAAAATATATTGATATGTTGGGATTTTGGACTTTATCCATCGTCCTGNGATATTTGCAATATATGAACATCAAGACCAAAGCTAAATGCAAAATATATTTCTTCCCAGTTATAGTTTACATCATAAAATTACAGATACTTGTGCACTGAAATCTCTCCCCCTGTAGTGCTGACCTGCTTATTGGCATCGTCCATGTTCTTCTGCCTGGTGTTGGACTGAATTTGAGGAGGTAGAAAGTAAACTGTCCTCCCACTCACTATAGCATTTACAATTGCTGCAGGTAATTGAATTATCACCAGGTTTAAGGCATGTCCACATCACTGCAAAGCACTCATTAAAGTCACTGAGACGCTCATCCATCTGTGAGTATGAAGTAACTTGAGAACAGCTAAACAGATTTTTATTAAGTTTGATATTGGGGAGCCTTAACAAAAATGTGTCAATCCCTTTCAGTTTTGATTAAAAAATGACAATATAGACGCTATACATGAAGACCTACATATTTCTGTGGGCATCTGAAGCTTAGCTTGCTTATCAGAGTGAAAAAGCTGCAGAGAGAAATAAAACACATTTTATGCCCATATGATTGTATACTGAATATACTGTTACACATACAGAAGACTGGCAAAGTTTTATGCTGTAGACGGTGACATTTAGATGTAATTTTTAACATCAGCAATATTTTTAATGGTGCCAATGCTAGGAACTGTTGTTCCATTTCTGACTGTGATACTCTTTGGAAAGTGGTGGGTGCTGGAATAATTTGTAAATACTTCTGTAACACTGTACAGAAATGTTTTATAGATCATGCCACAGTTTAATATGTTGACCTGTATGTTGAAGAATTGTATGATGTATAATTCAGTTATTGGTGTACATATTTAATAATGGCCACCAAAAGGATTCTGTTGATAACTATTAATGATTTTATCAGTATTTCTTTTTGTGGCAAAGTTATTTTTAACATGTATTATATTTTTTGTTGATTTTTCTTTATCCCACAGTTCTTTTATATGGTTTATGTATTTTTGCGAGCCTTGCACAATTTCTTTCTTTTAATGTGTTACTGTTTTTGCAAACGTTATTCATTGTACATTGTTGCTACTCTGGACTGTATTTCAGTTTTGACATTGTCTCTGACTCGGGGCAAACACTGTTCCTCTCTGAATATGTTTCAGCTGTCAGCAGTTGGCTGAGCACTGTTTGAACATTTTATGGACCACACTATTTTAATTTTGTCAATAAAATTTCCATGTAAGAGTTTATTGGAATTTTATATTCCTGTACATCTTTGAGTCACTAATTTCATTATTTGTTGTTTGCACCAAGTGCATAGTATGTTCGTGTATTGCATGTTACTTTGATGAATTTCAGTGAAATGTGGTGCTGAGGGTCCACACTAAAATTTCTTGGATTAATTTAATTTTAGTGTGTACTGATTAATTGTAATCCCTGCATTACTGAAATAATTACATGGGACCAAGTTCTTGAAAAGCTATTAGTTTTTCTTGTAGTAGAGGAATCCCCCACCTTTTATGAAACTGAAGGTATCATTACTGTCCACTGAGATGTGGCACAATCAGTCAATTAGAAAGTCTCCAGCAGCAGACAAGCAGAGCTTTCCACTAGTCCCTATCCTAAGCCAGATGAATCCAGTCCACATCCTGACACCATTTCTTTAAGATTCATCTTAATATTTTCTTTCTGTTTATGCTTAAGCCTCCCACATGATATGACCCCTTCATATTTGTGACTGTGTGTGCAGTGTGGTTGATTGGATTAGCTTTACTGTGACCAAATTATATCTGCAATAAATGACATCAAGGTCAGCAAGGTATGCAAAATAGCAAAGATCACATTTTGGAAAGTATACACACCCTGTTGAGTGAACATTTCCATCTCAGATATATGACAGGCCTGAGCAGCTGGAACCTTACCACAAGTGTGAAAGCATGTAGAGGTACTGGCTATTTTGTATAATGTGTTAAAGAAGTAGATTTTTTATAATAAATGTATTTAAAATAAATACAGATGTGTTTCACAGAAAAGTGTGGCCTTTTTTTTATCAACAATGAATTCAGTGGGTTCCATTACCAGAGTGTGAGGAGGTTGATACAGCAATTATCATCTTGCACTTGAATTTGAGAATACACATTTTGGAACTTGGACGTGGATTACTGGTTAGTTTGACTAAGGTTTGTTGTGGTTTTTTCCTCATTGCTTCTATGAATGTGCCAACAGAAAGTACCTTGAAATAAATCACAACCACCATGAATTAATAAGCATCGAGGTTGATCAGTGCACCAGTTTAATATTTAAAAGGCCTTTTCATATTTTGGCCAAAATTGACGTTCATCAGAAGGCAAAGCAAACATTACAAAGGACACCACAGTTGTAGTGTCCTGAAATAACTGAGAATCAACCCCTCATACTAGAAGTTGGATTGCTTTATTTGGTCCACAGTTACGTGAGTCTCTCCCTCCCTTTACCCATACATCCATTTGTACTTTTGTGCATACAATAAATGAGGTGTTAATACATTTTAATGTATTGTCCTTCTTGGATACATTACTATAATTTATCCATAAAATATGATCTTGGTGGAAACTCAACAAATACATACAGCCTGCCACTGTGAAAAGTTTTATTTTTGTGGGATACAGTGTTGTATAGTCTGTTGAAACTCATGAGACAACAGCCACTTCCCTTTCTGGACATACTTATTTACAGGAGACCTGATAGCTGTTTGGACCATAAGGTATACCATAAACCTACCAACACCAACATTTGTCTCACCTCTAGTTCTCATCATCAGCCAGAAGACAAGAATTCTCTTCTTTCCACATTGGTTCACAGGGCTAGAACTTTGCGTGACCATGACAGCCTTTACGATAAGCTGAATTCCTGAGGGACACTTTCAGACAAGCAGGGCTCTCAGTCCTACCAGAAGGGTTGCTCTGTCCAACAACAAGCCAGATTCAGTTTCTTTCCTGCTTTATGTCAATTTGATCTTTAGCCACCTTAGCGATGTGCTATTTGGGCACACGAAGTCGGTTGGCCTCTGGCTGAGGAAAATTGATTGGCATATCCAGCTGGAACATCTGGACAAGTCAACTATGGCAGAGCACAGTATCAACTTGGGGCTCTGCCCCAAGCTCCATAATGTCAGCATTCTCGACCAATCTGATGTATGGATCACATTAGGGAGGCAATTGTGATTTACCTCCTCCCTGGAAGAATGTATCAAGCATCCCTTACAGAATTCTCTAGCGAGGTTTTCCACTGTGCCATGTAGGTCTGTGCACACTGCTCTAGACACGTCTCAACCCTAAGCCTTTCCTTCCGTTCCCAGTGTGCCTCCAACGCCTTTGCTCTTCATATCCCCATTCCACATGCCTAAATATTTATTTGCTCTCCATTTCAAGTTTCAGTGGAGATCCTTTCAAATTTTGTCATAATACATTTGCTATGAGCTAAGGTATTTTGTGCTTATAAACCTACAAAGTATATGCTGCATAGTGTTTAGGAAATATGTCAAGAAACTGCCTTACACAGTTATAAAAATACTGTTATTTACCAAGAATTGTGTTTTCTGTGTTATAACAATATGTACTCCACTGAAAGTCATCGAACACTTAGGAGAAATATATCACGTCTGAATCTGTTGATTTTCACCAGACTACACAGTGTTAATATTATAGTGTAGCATCCTTTTGCACGTTTCACTTAGTCAGAGTTTCACATGCAGCACTATGTTCTGTAAGATGTATTAAGTTTAAGTTCGTCATTACATATTTGAACCAATATGGTCATTGTTAGGTGTTAACATTTTTGGTGAGGAAACTGATGCCTTATGTTGTTAAATATATAGGTCCTCTCGATGCGCATATGCATTTGAGTTTGTGGGTTGTGTTTTCTGCTGTGCAGCAGAACATAGTGTTGCACGTGAGACTAACTAATTGACACTACACAGTGTTCTATCCCACAAGATAGAACTCTTCATAGCCACCGCTCTGAGAACTACAAATTCCACATACTGCTTACCAAGCTTGTCTAGTCTTCCTGTAGACCTTCTCACAGTCTTGTGAGAATAGCTTTCAATTTCTGTTCTATTCCATTTTCTTTCAGAATATTCTGTCTACTACTTCCAGGTTGATGTGCCAGCCAATAATAACTTTGACCTTCCTGAAGTGATCTAATTGGAATTGCTAAAGATTACTCACATTATGCAAAATAAAAAATAAACTGGGATAGATTACACCTCTTTTTTAACTAAGGATGTGCATCTTATATGACCAGGTTTTTGTTAGAAATTGTAACCGCAACAGGAATATTACCATCTTGTTTAAAGAGAAGTCTCTTGTAAAACCAATCTCTAAAATTGGGTCAGACCAATATATTGGTAGTTATCATCCAATTACCTTGGTACCAGTCCTATCAAAGATACTATGGGGAAAAGAAAAGCCCTAAAACAATTGTCATTCCTTGACACACACAAAATACTCAGTTTTTCACAGTTAGGCTATTGATTAGGTTTTGGATTGATTGATTTATTTAACATCCATAACTGTTACATTATGTACAATTGGACAAGTCAGTTTTATAAAAAAAAAATATGAGATTAAACATCATATCAAATGACTAATAATATAAAAAACCATAGAAAAATAACATAATAAATCCTTTAAATATGAAAAAACAGTGGATGAGTATAATAAGGCAACAAAAGCAAAAGGCAAAAGGATAATGTAATTAAATTTCTTAGTGATAAATTGTATAGCAGTTTTTCTCTAGATACTGGTAAAGAATTTGACTGCACTGAGCATAAAATACTGTTAGGTAAGTTGTATCTGTATGGGATGTGTGGTATCCGACATATGCTACTACAGATAGTCACAGATAAGACTGATATAGTGCAAGTAAGTTATAAAGTGAATAATTATTGGAAAGAATATCTCAGGCTGTTTACCAGTCAGGTATGGAGTCCCTTAGGGCTCAGTTGCTGGCCGCTTTTCATAATTTATATTGATATCCCAAAATTAAATGGTTGTATGAAAATTGTGTGCGCTGATGACACATCTCAATGTGGAGATGAATTTAGATGAGCATGAAAGGACTATGAGTGTTAATGCAGGCAAGGTTGCTTGGTATTTTGAAGCTTACTTTTCCAAAATTATGTATTTTCTGTCATAAAATATTTAATATAACAATCCTCTAGAACTACTTGGAGCCGAGATAGCATAGTCGGTATAATGACTAGCTATGGGTTGGATGACCAAGAGGTTGAGTTCTGGTATGGTCAAGAAGTTTCTTCATGTCTTTCAGACTGGTTCTAGGGTCCACCCAGCCTCCCATCCAGTGGGTACTGGGGGCTCTTTCCTCGGGGCGTGAAGCTGACCACTCGCCTCCAGCTAGTGCCGATGTCAAAATGTGGATCTATACATCCACTCTCCCATATGCCTCCGTGGCGTAGTGCTTAAATAGTTAAGCACAACCACTTGAATATTTTAGAGTTAATTTAAATGAATGGTTGAGATGAAAATTGTGATGATTGTAATATAAATATAATAACATTGTCTGCAATAAACTTTAAAAATAAACAGGTAGAAAGAAAGGAGTGTACACACTTATTACCAAAAACTTCGTTTCCCTCTTCCTAGTGATCACCATTCTTTTCGATCTTTAATAAAACTGGTAGTAGGCATTAAGAATTATACCTTTCTGGCATAAATCTTTCAGATCTGTGCTCAGTTGCACACTCACTGGTAAGGGACCGTCGTAAGCTGCTTTAAGCTACTTACAGCTGCTTAGAGCTTCATGTTCAGTTCGCTGTCCAGTTATGCATACGTGAACTCAAATTTAAAATATGTATGTTAAGCAATGTTCCCTTCAAGCAGCGCGCATGCACAACTGCTCAGCTGCTACCGAACTCCCATACACGAATCTCGGTATTCGGAGCTTAAAAATTTAATGTCTGTTATGGACCTTTTTCGAAAATCGCTGCTCCCCCCGGGTTGCCCAAGCCAACCCAACTGCCGCTCAGAAGACAGCCTGACTTGCGGATTTGTATCCCCGGCTTAAAGGAAATGTTGATGTTGCAAGCATATTTTTACGGCGTTGCAGCCAAGATTTCTTTTTCAGACAATAGTCCCTCCATTCACGTCGACCTTCATGTTCTTTAATCTGCTTCTGGAATTCAGTGAAATTAAGAAACTGTATGCCATCCATGTCTTTTGCATTGTGCTTTGCTGGTTGCATACGTACCAGAGTATATCAGCCCACTGCGTTTCTACTGTGTTCATCAGCGTCGACAAGCATGGAGTTTACCTTTATTAGGGAAAGTCACCGCTCAAAAAGCTTTGGGTAACGGTACGTACATTCAAAGTTCTCACAGCTTGCATTAACATAGTAAGGTAAAGGGTAAAATTGTCTCCGTGCTTAATTAATTACGAACAACATCCTGGAGATGTATGGGGATTGGATGTACAGGGTGATTCAGAAAGATGGACACAATTTCAATTGGCTATATTTCCTGAATTATATGTTGCATTTGAATTCTGTAAATTACACTTGATTATACATACATGGAAGTTTATAGATGTTCAATGTGCCCCCCCTCCTCCGGCTGCACGGATAACATCTAGACGGTAGCTGAATTCATCCTACACTCGATGACAAATATCTTGCGTCACTGAGTTCACCGCAGCTGTGATACAGTTTCTTAGGTCATTCAAATTTGTGGGAAGAGGTGGTACACGCCACACAGTTGTTTGCGATAGTCCAAGTTCTCTACTAGCACTACGGGTTGACTTCATTGGGCTACGCTCAAAGTTCACTCGAATGCACTCCACGTTCTCCTCCGATACACGCGATCGGCCCGGGACGCAGTGATGGAGGGCACTAGCGGTAGTACTAGAAACTTTGTAACATCCTCTTTCAAATGTACTTTACAGAATTCAAATGCAACGTACAGTTCAGGAAGTATAGTCAATTGAAATTGTGTCCATCTTTCTGAATCACTCTGTATAGCTCCACCTAGGCACTGGCTGGAGGTGAGTGGTCAGTTTCACTCCCCGATTGCTTTATCCCCGTGGAAAGAGCCACCGGTACCCAATGGATAGGAGGCTGGGTGAGCACCAGAGCCAGTCTGGACGACGTAGAATAGAGAACAACCTCTTGTTCATCCTCACTAAAAAACGTTTAAACTAGGAAAGTATAAATTTTCAGACATGTTCCTAATTTGCATAAGAAACCATCCCAGAATAGAAAGCCTAATAATAAAATACAACTATAAAACTACTCGTAAGTGGTAAACTTCAAATTAAACTGCTCCCGAAATCCCCTTTTCCCTTCTTGTTCTGTCTGCCTCACAAGAATTTCCCTCCGTTTTGAATCCATAGCGGTCACTGCAGTTCACGGACTGTACAGTTTGTGTTGCTGTCAACTGCAAGAGGCGCGGGTCACGTTCTTATGCACAAAAAGGCACAAACACGGGCTCTACAAGTTGAGAGCCCATAGGGGCGACAATGATCATGGAAACGTAAGATCTCCCCGCTGCAGTTATTTTGCCTGTGTTATTGGGATCTGAAACGTGTAACATCAACGTCGCAGCGGCCCTTATTTACAGTCCTCAACTGTAGACACATCGACACCTAATTTCGTTACGCTAAGACCGCTAAGAGGTAGAGATATGCCTGCTTACTCCAACACAGGTCACAATTTCGTGGTTCGGGTAGCCTTAATTACTCAAAAGTGGTGAAATATCTAATTGCGTCAGTTTGATACTGAGCCTACAAACGATATGTTTAATGTCCAAGGAAAATTGAAGAAATATTTCGTAGCATAAGAAGGAAGTAGCTCCAGTAAGAGACAGTAATGAAGAGAGTTGAATACAGCAGAAAGACGGTTGTACCATATTTCTTCCCGGAAATAACCAGGGATGTCGTCGAGACAGGTCGGCGCTCCGGTGCTTTTTTAGTGTCGGAGCGCCGCCCTGGCACGTCTTTTAATTGCGGTAATATCAAACGTAATATAAAACTAAAACAAATACTGTTGTTTTTAATGCTTTCTTTAAAAGCCATAGTTTAATTTTAGTGACAGAATATTGTCTTAAAGAAAGTATTTTAAAGGAAAGTTTCAATTACTTTTTTAACAACTTTACATACAATGAAAATATAAGAAATTTTATATTTTCTAATTTTCGACAACTCTGTTTGAAGCCGAAATGCCAGCCTCTTTAAGGGTGTGTTCTGCGTGAGCTATTATCGTGCACTTCTGCGTCTGAACGTGCAAAGCTATCATTATGTATGCGACGAAAACGATTTAATAACATATTTGTTGCCCAATTCTTTCAACGTGGAAGTGCGTGCGAAACAGCGCCAATACTTTCATTTTGAGAGCTACGCTCCTGGCTATAACTCTCTGTAACCAGAAGCTGCGCATACACTGTTGCAACTGTTGCAACTACCCAACTCTGCGTGTTCTTAAGCCTGGTTATACACAGGTGAAAGAGACATAATCAGTGAAAAGAAACAAAGTTTGAGCTAATCGGAGCTAATGCTCTTGGAGAAAGGCAGCGCTCCAGTTTCGCTTTGGTCTCCGAGGAGTGAGGTTATAATGCCCGAATAGGGCCATGCAGTGAGGCACACGTAATACTTAAGGTGAGTGCCTTTGATTACTGTAACAAGCCTGTACATAACACGAATAAATATCTATAGCATTCCGGTCATGTCCCTAAAGTATGTGGTTTAGAGTCTAATTGAGCTTCTTATAATCACATCATACGAAGCTTTGGAATTACATGCCCTGACTTTAATGAGTACAAATATAATGCATGTGGATACTGGATATGAACACAGGAACGGCTAGAAGAATGAACTTATTTTCCAATTTATATATATAAAATATCAATTTAAATTTAAGTTAATTCATAGACTTATACGTGCATATATGTTTATGCGGATACGTAATACGGTCTTGTAAATGCAACGCTTCAATATGTTATTGGTTAACATCACTTAGGCTGTGTTCTACACTTATAAGAAATTCAGTCTTGTAAATGTAATACTCCATAAATTATTCGTTAAATACCAAGTGATCTATGTTTAATATATTTTATGACATGTTTCCAAAGTTCCACACGTACAGATCTGTGCCAAAGAAATTTTTCATGTCAGTTTAGAATTATCAAAAAGTCAAGTTTTTTTTTTTAGAATAAAAGATTAATGTCTAACGATCTGTCTACACAATTTACTCCTAAATTTATTTGTATATAATTATGTGATATTTGTTAGCAAGAATTGTCATTATTTCGTGACACAATTATAAAAAAGAAGTGAATGAAGTAATATTATACTGTAGCGTCCTGTTGCACTGTGTATTCTAACTACGTGTTCCCGCTCCTTGCCGTCTTTGTGTAACTTCGTCGATATACGAGTATTAACAATCAAAGTTCTTCGTCTCTTCGCATTGTACGACGCTACATGTTTCGGCCTAACTGGCCATCGTCATGTGTATAAGATGCTGTATTAAAGGAACCTGCTGCTCTGTTATTACGCTCTTCTACTATTTATTCTGATGTAAAATGCTACTAAAAATTTTAATTTTACGTTATTTTAGATTATCATGTTCTTGTTATTAACGTTTCTGGTGTGACTTTTGTTGATATGTTATTTGTTGAAGGAAGAACAAAGATTGAGGGCGTTTGAGAGCAAGGGGCTGGGAACAATATTTGAACATAAGAGACAAAATACATATGTCGAAGTGTTTAAGAGTACTATGACGATATAACGAACGGCATAGTATATGGTGTTTATCTATCATTATTCGGATGGTTAAATGAGGAGATATGATACGGGCGGGCATATATTGCACATAAGGGAAATAAGAAATACATACAAAAGAAAGTGCCGTCTTGTGAGACCCAGGCTTTGGTAAGAGGATATGAATGTGTGGTTTGGCATGAAATGGCTCAATATGCCATCAAATGCGGACTTTTATAAAAGAGGTGATGAAATTTCTGATTCGTAAAATTATAGGATTTCTCAATAAGGAGTGCCATTGTCAACTTTTATACGAAGTCTCATTGAGTTACGTAATTTACTGCTTATTTAACGACATTATATCATTTGCATAGTATCGAGAATGACTTCCAGAACAATACGAAACACCACCGAACTCTCAGCGCTGACAAAATTGCAGTACAGACTTTAATGTTTGCAGTATTTATCAGGATATTACCCTGAGGTAGGTTGTTTACCGTGCCTAATCTTCCTCTAAATTCATCTGTGTTTTCGTAACCCTGTAGCTGAAACAGTTTCGTTAAATTACTTGTAAGCGTATCCTACATTTATTCCATTTTTTCAGAGAAAAACATGCATGTGCCCTGTTTTTTTCTTTTGCCATGCGTTGGCAATATGTTCAGAGTATCTGGGTATTTTTTGCGTTGGACGTATAATTACAGACAACTGTAATTTTGAATTTCGTTGCAAGGGAGTCTCCTGAAATGTATACGCACGTGCCCTTGTATCTATTCTTTCTTAAGTACCTCCCGTAATATGTCCATAATTTGGCAACAACTTTGGGATTCTTCATCCTATCCGTCCGTCGATAACCATTTTCTTTTTTGGATTGGCGCGAGAATTATTAAAGTGCTCTTATAATAAGCTTTCAATGTAATTTCAGTTAAAATAGATAAAAGGGGCATACCCGAAATACGAAATAATAAATACATTTTCATAATTATGGTGTCACAGGAGGAAAGGTCAGTATTCTGGGAGGTCATAATATCGGTCATTCTAAACAAAAAAGTGTTTATATACATGTATCCTATTCCGAACGGTTTCCGAGATAAAACTATTTCCCTGTATAGTACCGTGTACAGATGAGCAACATGCCATGTCATCACACGAGTTCCAAAGTGCGTTCGTGTTGAAGGAGGAATTTTCAAAAATGTATTATACTTTGTAAACCGTACCAACTTTGTCACTTGGACAATAAATACCGGCATTAGAAACAGTACATAATATACCTTTCTTATCAACAATTTTGGTGCTGTACAATGAAATAACTCTATCTCGGAAACCGTTCGGAATAAAACACATATATATACAGTTTCTTTTTGCTTCAAATGACCGATACTATGACTCTTATAATATTGACCTTTCCTCAATGGACACTCTGTGTATGGGTTTATTGTGCTTGTATGTATGTATATGTGAGAACAGTTTATCATTAAAGAAATTACTATTATGAGTTCTGTAAACATTTCGTTCTTACAGTGATTGTAATAACCATAGAATACTATAAGATTCACGTGTTACAAACAAGCTCATGGACAATGATTAACTATCTAGCTCGCATTGAAATGATAGCAACTGTGGCCTACTTTAAGGTAGCCTCAGCAAGGTCTTGGTGGAAACTTTGATCATTCGCGGAGCTGACTGTTTTTTAGTGGAGTTCAGTATTGCATAATATAGCGTCAAATGTTAGGATGGCAGATGAATTGGGGAGGATTTGGAAGGAAACGGTCGTGATCTTATCGAAATATTATTCTGACATTTGTCTGGAGGGACTGAGAAAAATAAGTAATAAAGTCGGGATAGCCAGTGTCGCAGCCGAGATTCGAACTCGGAACCTCCGAATGTCTAATGTAAGTGTTTCTATTACAGGCAACTTGCCCGTTCTGTAAATAGTAACTGAAACTTACAGTTGTAGGCTGTTCGTCATATTTTCCTTTTTGTTTCTTATTTAGCGACTATGTCAGTGTCTAGGACCGCCTCTGTGGTCTAGTGGTCAGAGTTCCTGGCTACAGGTCCAGAGGTCCCGGGTCCGATTCCTGGCGCTACAAGATTTTCAGAAAAAAATATTGGGTCTGGAACGGGGTCCACTCAGCCTCGTGAGGGTAATTGAGGAGCTACTTGAATGGAGCAATAGCGTCTCCGGTCTATAAAACTGAAATTAACGGCTGTGGGGATTAGTTGCGTCGAACACGCGAGACCCTCTGTCCGCTAAAGTTGGCACTAACTTCGCCGACAAGCGGCGGTCGCTCTGTTGGTATAGTTCGCTTGCGGACTAAAAAACACGGAGTCAGTATCTAGATTGTATAATGTCGAGTTGTTGAATGATTTACAAATCGGAAAGGATTTGGAAGGAAGCAGCCGTGGCCTAATCGAGATAAAATCACGGATCTGCCTTTGGGGAGTGCAGCAAACCATGAAAATCTTCGGACATTATTGTCCTGGACGAGATTCGAACAGAGCACTTCCCAAATACAAGTATAGAGCGTTATCGCTACACCACCCAGCTTGGTCTGTTTTCCTGCTGAATGCGGGAGAGATATCAATGATAAGTTAGTCTGTAATTCTGTTTAAGCTACTGTCGTTGCTCTAGCTTCATGAGCCCTGTAGCAGAGCTCTAAACTAAAACAAAAAGAGTAAACGTTTCAGTCATTACAACCTCCATCTGAGATCAACCCGCGGACCGCAACAAAATGTGGCATGCTGTGAAGTATTTATGTAATTGCACCGTGCCATCGATTCTGTTGTGAATTATTTTATGAGAAGTAAAAATGTTGATTGGCATGAGCATCGCGAGTGGGAACAGCCGGAATGAAAACGAACTTCAGGAAAGAAATTGTTAGGTCGGCCACGTCACGCCTCTGCTTGCGCTTCGGGCAGAAAATTGGATTACATTCTTGAAGGAGAGAAAGTGATCTGCTACAGGTTCCGTGCAAACTGCCCTCCCCCCCCCCCCCACCGGCTGCCAGGTGAGGTACTACAAGAGCCCGAGCAAATTTCGAACCTTCCTTTCGCCCTTTTCATCTTCCGCACCCTGTCCCTGTCTTCGTCCCTTTCTTCTCTCTCTCTTTCATTCTTCCCTTCCATCTTGTTTTCACTTCCTATCTTTCATTCCCCTCCTTTCTCTCTCTTTTTTTGTTTTCTTCCTCTCTCTTTCTCATTGACATTTCTATGTGTTTATTTTCTCTCTGCTCTCGCTCTGTTCCTTTCTGCCCTCATTTACTCCTTCCCTCTGCGTCAGATATGCAACCCTCCTCAGCGCACAGCCCTAGTCATATAATTCTTTACTTGAAGCAAACTTTGGTCTGTATAAGCCCAAATGAAAGAAAAAGAACGTTATTTTGGGGGGTTTTCACATTTTCCCACCTCGAGAGAAGCATCGATTTGGGATCTTCGGAGCACAAATCAGAAAACTTATTCAAATATCTCGGTAACCGAGAAGGTCATTAACTGTGTTCACAAGACCATACCATCGGTCCCTATGCATAGCCACATGAATGCACTTTATAAACTACCATCCCATTTGATATGATTCTTTCTATTGTGCCATCTATGCCTAAGTCTTCTAAGATCTGTCTTCCCTTCAGGGTTTCGTCCAGAACTTTTCTCTCGTGAGTGGATGATGCCCTTATGCATAAAAACAAGGCTGTCGGTACTTGGTGACTTTCCTACCAGTTGCCGTAGAAATTTGTAGGCCTAACTGTATGCTTGGCCGGTCACGGTAGCCGAGCGGTCTAAGGCGTGCACTGTCTTCGCTCGCCCGGAAGCCGGGATCGTGGGTTCGAATCCCACTCAGGGCATGGATGTTTGTGTGCGTTTTTCTGTGTTTGTGTACAGGTAGAGGCCTTGCAACGAGCTGATCACCCGCCCAATGAGTCCTACCGAATGTGTAAGATCTAGAAAAACCGAAGTGAACGGAGAAGTTCATGGAGGTAGGCCTAGGCCCACTGGGGCTGTAGTGCCAAGAAAAAAAAACTGTATGCTTGTTCATTACTTCCTGTGTTCTCACAAAATGTTACCATTTGCCACTTCTCTTCCTACGGCTTTCAAGGAACGAACCTACATAGATTTCTGACATTCCAATTCTCAAATCTCATATCCATCTTAGGTTTAGGTCGTAGTAAAGCAGGGTCAGTAAAATCCTGCCTGCAGGTTGTGTGCGGCCATGTTTCTACTTTCAAAGCCGTTTTCTCCCTAACGTCAAGATGGCGGCAGTGCGAATTTGTTAGGTTCGAACAACACTAATGCAAAACAACATAAGTTTCCGAATATTTGTATAGTAATGCGCTTCGGAAAGAACTATAAGGGCCTTGCAGAAAGTAATGAGCAGCATCAGTTTGTGTTTTGTTGATGTAATGAGACTATTGGGTTACATGGCCAATAGCTGTATCTGTTTTCTGCAATATGGAAAAGAGATTCAGCGCATGCTTTAATTCAGATGCAACAAATGATTAATCAATTTGATTTGAAATATGAAGAATATTGAATGAAGGGCGTTTTGTGTTTTTGTTTTGGTAAATGTAAAGTGCTAATTTCTAGACAAGTGTCATAAGTTTAGAAGGGACAACCTTCCTCTGTTAACCTCTTTTCTAAAGTGTTCGGCTTAAACTTTTCAAATTAGGAGTGTCATTGTGGGGAAAAAGTTGCAGAGAAAGTACACTTGTAAGATATCATTCGTCGGGTGCCTAAAAGGCAACATGACAACGTCTAGTGCATCAGATTTTAGGCCTTTATAACATTTAGTAAATATCTCTCTGCCACTCTTACAGGATACGTGCATCATAAAACCATATTCGTTTGGCCAGAGTGAATGTCACAGCCTCATATGTGGATTACTTTATACCAAGAGAAAACAGTTGCCCGTTTCCAGGAAGCATCATCATGCTTTCATAACCTCAAATATGCATCCACCAAGCCGTAAGTAGTGTATGGTCGACAAATGAAAGTTAACTTCGTGATTTCTGTAAACTAGGAAATTAACGGTCTTCTAGCTTGGAGGCATTTAATAACAACGCCAGAAATTCCGAGAACTACACTAGACTGAAAGTAATTTCAAAATCATATGCAATTATTCTATCACATTTACATTAAAACGCATTTATCAGAGAACTAATTCAAATGTGCGCATATATAAAAATTGCACACCTGGATTGGTGATGCCTAATAACTTATACAAAGTTTGAAACTTACTTCCAGCCAAGTGAGCAGGATATACAAGGAATTTCAAGGAATTTTAATCCTCTGAAACATAGTTGTCAGTTTAACATTTAAGAAGTGTACGTTTTGCCCATAGACTATGTTAATGAATACTGTTTGGCCCACATACTAAATAGAAATTTTTCCCCCCAGAAAAAATTAATCAACTTTTCAGTATAATGGAGACGCGATATAATTATTTCTGAGGCAGAAGGTGAAATTTTGGGGAGCGCCTGTTATAATTGCTCCCTCCGTTCGTTGAGGCCAGTGGTTCTCAACCTTTTTTCGCTCGTGGCCCACTTCTGACTTTATTCACTTCTGTGGTTCCCTAATTTTGTTTAATTATAATAACTGTAATATATACTATAAGAATGTTCTTTATCGACACGGATATCCATATGAAAGTGTATTTATACTTTTAAATATACACCAAGCAAACTGGTCCATTAGAACAAAAAAATTTTGGCAGTTTAAATTTTTAAAATTTATGACTGCCTTATTTCTAAATTTTTTAAAATGTGGAGAATTTTTGGAAGTCACTATTCATAAAAATTACTTTGGAAGCCATTCTACTTAAGATAAATACAAAACTGTTGTAATCAATTCACAATATTTTTCTTTCTTAGAGGGTGTTCAAATTCTATCGAAAGCTAGTAATTTATTTCTAATGAAAGTTCACGTGATTATGAAATGTAATGCTTAGTTGTCGAAAAATAGGAGCTGGAGTTTGTAACTTACCAGCAAAGTAGGGAAATGCATATAAAAATGTCTTCTTCCAAACACTCTGGATACTGAACTGAAGAACACCTGAAATTTACTGAAAACCTGGTGGTAAAACTCATGAGAGGAATGGGAGATATTGAGGAAAATAAAGGACCATTTTTCTAGTTAACCATTTTATTAAGGCTCTACCCGCTCCGAAAAGGCGGGTGGCTGTTTACCAGCACTTGGTATTCCCAGATTTGAGGGTCTGGTTCAAGCACAGTAGGTTCTGTCCCTTCTAAGTAACGTATACAAAAACAAAAACATTGAGTCATTGTGTTATTTTATGTACTGACCATTTGGAATTTTTATTTCTTTTTATAATATTAATAATTTTATTTTAGAAGTGAAATTTTCGTGGCCCAATTAACAGTCGGAGCGCATTCGTATTCGTAACATTGTCGATAGGACAATACCCAGTAAGCATTGCAGCTTCTCTTCAACATCCTCCCAGTAAAGCATTATGTGCATGTGGACCATAATCCCAAACCCCAGCCACTGCATTAAATATTGAGTCCGCTATGTCACTTCTTGTGTCGAAATGACACGTGAAAGTTACATATTGAAACAAATGTTAAAGTAAAAAGTAAATATGAAAAATAAGGGAAGATTCCATCATGATTTTCGAGATGTCACAGTTCCAGACAGAAAGAAATATAATTCATTAAATCGTAATTCAATTTAGATAGACAGGTTCGTTACCGGACAAAAAGAACCGAATTAAAACGCTGCATGCTCACTGGAGAGAAATTTGACGATTTCTGTCCTAGACTTAAACATCCCCATTCAAAGTCTCTTAGATATCTTATACAGGGGAGAGTGGTTTAAATTTTCAGTTTTCAAGTTTAAATTTTGCTATATCCGAAAAGGAATCTCATCGCGTGAATGTGACCATTTTACCGAGGTACAAGGAACGCGTGCATAACAAGGGTACCATATCCGGCTTCTGTTGTGACTTGAGACTTGCTTGTGATTTCTTGGCCTGCGTGTGTATTGCGCTGCGGGTTCGAATGCGCGCGGAGGAAATTAATGGGAGGAGCTTACTTCTCATCGATTGGACCGGCCGAACGATTTGAGGAACGCTTTTAATAGCCTCTCTGTATAAATCATGGTAACTCGATAACTACTCGAAGACATTTCAGAAATTTGGTATTGTAGAATTTTACGAAAACCTGTCGAGTCATTTTAATTTTATTTAGATCGATCAGTTTTGACTACAACTTTACATAGAGACCTATATGCGTTCCTACGAACATGTTGAGCCCAAATAGCTAAACATTTATCTGAGTGAATAATATTCCGAACTAACCTTGTATAGAGGAATAAAACACGTACTTTACGTGCAACGGAGTAGTGCAGTAGTTCCATTCTGTTCAGTTATAAGTCAGCATAGTTCCCGTGCAGTGTCCAGTCTGAAGATGACAGTGTGTCAGATAGTGATCTGTGAACTGTTCAAACCAGTTGTATAGAGGTCCAATAAAATCGATCATCAAATTCAAAACCCTTCTTATTTGTTACGCAACCCCGGGTAGTTAATTAAAATACAATTGAAAGTGACGCTACAGTCTTTAAAAAGGAAAAGTTGTCTCTGTGCTCAACTTATTAAGCACTTCGCCATGAAGGGGTATGGGGGAGTGGATGTATAGGCCCACGTTTTCATGACCTCCGCACTAGCTGGAGGTGAGTGGTGAGCTTCACGCCCCTGCCTCTTTAACCCCGGGGAAGGACCCCGTGGTACCCATTGGATAGGAGGATGGAAGGAGTCCAGAGCCGGTCTGGACGATTTGAAGGAGAGAAAATTCTTGATACTACCGATGCTCGAACTCGGACCCCTCCGTCGTCCAGCCCGTATCCAGTCGTCTTACCGACTACGCTACCGCGGCTAAGCTAGTCTTTACTTACTTAAATTTAAACTTTGTTCCTTTCGAGACAAAAGAGAACGAAGGCGCCAAAATTTTCCTCTATGCTTACATTTCCGGGTACTTAAATTCTATTTAGATGAAGTTCACGTCTCGAAAGGTTAAGAGACAAAAGTAAAATTAACCTTGTGTTAAGAAACTTAACAATGACGAAGTATTTGCGGGAGGAATGCAACTGCCTCGCTATCTCGAGCTAACATGCTGTAAGCAGGACTGAATTTTAATTAACTCGCGTTTACAACTATGGTCTATGGAACACGGAGTAAAAGTCAATAATTCCAGTTATTCTGAATCAAGTTTTATGACGATTTTTACTTCCTAATAAAAAAGACCGAAAATTTACTGTGAATTCTAAATCCCGGCATTGAACACGATCCATAACCAGTTCAATCGTATGTCCATATCCTCATAGCCCATTCCTGTAAGATCCACTTTTAATATTGGGCTTCTGCACACTTCTTTGTCTTCAGGGTAGTCACTTATCGCGAATTCTACAGCACTTCTTGTCTCTTGCGGGCTACATATTCAGACCATGCAACCTCCTCAAATCACTATCTTAACAAGTATTGTAATAGTGGTGCATTGTTCCCAGTTCACCGCCTATTTCATCGATACATTTACTTTCCTTGGCACAAAGTTTCCTCGTGTGTGGTTCATAACCTTCTATCTTCTTAGAAAATAACACAATTCAGAACCAAAATAAAGAGCAGAAGAAACTGTATTGTTCCATAAGAAATTTTCTATTTTAAAGTTTACCGGACGATAGGGGGGTCTAAACTGAATAATAAGCACTTTCTTAACTTACTATAGTTTTAGGCGTAAATATTGCCACGTGTTTATGGCTGCGTGACTAATAATAAACGGCGTTTGGGTTAATGACTGGATTTAGTAACACCTTCTTTTACAGTCTATCTTATTCACAGTAAATAACAACAAATCACAAGAAAGTTCCAGAAGAACTGCCGAGGACCTGCTCCATTCCGATTCTCTCTCTCGCTCTCCGATATGATTCTGTTCTGCAATACTTACATAGTCTCGAGGCGGATCCATAGAAAACACATCTGTTGCCCAGCACTGAAAATCCTTTACTGGTGGTTGCGTATTTGTTGCGGGCTTGTTTACCGAATCGTTCCCTAGCACTGGGTCTACATGTCACAATATACAAGTTATTTTGTTATTACTCTTCTAGGTAGCAAGGTACGAAATTTAAAACTCCTAAAATACACATTACCTTCATTTTAATTAAAAAGTAAAACTATTCCTATAACAGGCCATGAAGGCCCATAGGGTTTTGAGACGTCGAAGTTCCCACATTTTCTCGAGAAAATCGGCTAACAGATGGCGATAATGTTGTCAGCCTACGCGCCGGCCTCCCGTTATCCCCCAGTAAGATTCCTGGTACTCATTTCTGTTAGAGGCTGAGTCAACCCCAGGGCAATAGTGCGGCTGCAAGGATTAGGTAAATTGAAAATATTCACCTCACTGGGACTCGAAACCGCGACCATCAGGCTTGTAGCACAGTGCCTCAACCAATTACACTGCCGCGTGCCCCAGGCTGCTTCACTGGTAAACACTAAAATTAACGCACGACGGGGGATATTAGGCAGTGCAGGCGGTCACCTGATAAATTCTCAGAATAGGGGACTATGTTGTGAAATGTGTTTACGTGCTCAGATACATAATTGTATCCACATTTGTTTCCGAACCAATTTCTTGACTCGCTTTCCTTCTCGAAACTGAAGAAATAATCGGTAGCGAAATTGAGATGGTACGATCAGATAAGGCGTACCACTCTCACCCGTAACAACAGAGGAAACATGTGCATGAGCTTCTTAAAACAATGTTTTATCCGCTTTTGGTCTCTGTGGTTGTTAGAGCTGTCTCCGAACATTGTCATGCAATGACTGACACGCCTGCTTCTTGTACTGTTCTCAACCCGGATACCGTGTATCCATCCTCAATGATAATCTTCGTGTTACCCAAGAAAATGTTGAAGCAGTATTTTAATAATCCTAGATCAATTCCTTCCTAGTCCTATGAAATTCTTCATTCATAATCATCCTTATATTCGACATAATTTAATCTATGCATCTGCAGAAGCTACCTAAATGAAGTAAGAAACGAATCAGCAGTAGAGATTCCACGATGCAAGAAAAATATTAATGATATATCAATTACGTTTTTTGTTATTATTATCCGGTCTAGAAAACCGAGATTAACGGCCATGGGGATCCGTTGCGCTGACCACGCGACATCCTCTATCCACTAAAGTTGGCACTAACTTCACTGACAAGCGGCGGTCGCTCGGTCGGTATAGTTCGCTTGTGGACTAAAACTACGGAGTTTGTTTTTGTTTGTTTGCTATTATTATCACCACCACCATCATTAGCCTGTGATCGAGCAAGTTGGCCCAAGCGGTAATACAATGCTTCAGACTTGTAAACAGAAGGCGGCAGGTTCGATTCTCTGCTGGACTGTTGACTTTCCTAAGGCCTCCAGCCCTTTCCTTTAGTCCCCCCTTGAGAATGCCCGGATAGTATCTTCAAGTAGACAACGATCTATTCATCCCACATCCTGTCCAAATCATTATTTACTAACCGTTCTACCGTTCGAAGCTATACAGTCCGAGCTACTGATGTAAAAAGGTACAGCTATGAAGGTCTATAGGGTCGTGTGAGACGTCGAGGCTTCCACATTTTCTTGAAAATCGGCTCACAAATGGCGGTGAATTTGTCAGCATTACGCGCCAGCCGCCCTTTACCAATCAGGACTCATTTCTATTAAAGTCTCAGTCGAAGCTTGGGTCATAATGCGACTGGAAGAATTAGGTTAATTGAAAAATTCAGTGACATCGGGAATCGAACCAGCGACCTTCCGGCTTGTAGCACATTACCGCGTGCCCCACTGACGTTAATCCACAAAATAAATATTGTCTTCTTATAGTCTGGAATATTTTTAGCCCTTTTCCTTTAAACATTATTTGTTTTTGGTTTGTTTCAGTGTTTGTTTTGATTAGACAGGTTTCGGACTGAATTTTACCGTTGTAAATAAAGATTTGTTGCAAGTATTGTCAGCGAACCTGCCCAATATAGACTCCTTATATTCTATATGTCAAATCTCATGTCCGTTTTCCTTTATCACTTGTTTATGTCGTTTCAAAGAATTCGTCTAAGTCTAAGGCCCTGTGTACCTTTTTGTAACAAGCTCATTTTTTACTCTGAGTAGCCAGTCCCATGTCGAATCCCCAAACCCGAGGACCACCTTTTTTCTGCTGCTTATTCAGTATATTCGCAGCTACCCTCCATACTCATATCCGGAGGTCCTCTCCAACCTCAACCTGAGGATGAGCCCTGCCGTGGTGAAAGGAGACCCATTTAACACGGAGAAATTTGGGCCCAAGGGGGATGAAATAATAGGGGGCTGTAGAAAACTGCATATAAGGAGAGTCATAATTTGTACTCTCCGCCAAATATATTTAAAATGATCAAGTCAGGGAGAAGGAGATGTGCAGGGAATGTAGCAGACATGAGGAAGAAAAATAATGCATACAGAAGTTTGGCAGTTACGTGGTCAGTATAAGCTGCAAGTTTTGTATTCTTTCCTTAAATATACTCAAAAATGCCTGTTTCGTTTCAAAATATTTGTTAGAATTCTGCACTTAGCCTGCGTGTATGACAGGAAGTTATGTAGAAGATATGATAGTTTACTGAAGAAACTGACTCATAAAAATAAAATAATGAAATACTAATTTAAAACAGTAAATAAAAAACCAGGAAATAGAGGAGTAAGTGAGAGGATAATATTAATATGGATGTTAGAGAATTAGGAGAGGGTGGTATGGACTTAATTCATCTGGCTCATGATAAGAATGAATGACACGCTCTCGTGTATGTACATGGCAATGAATATTCATTTTTTTAATTGCTAGTGGGGTGGGACTAAGTCCCTTGTACTGCGGCCACCTCTGGCCTATTGTACCAGCCTCAGATGATAGGTGAGGGTGGTTGTGGAGCAATTGGTAGAATGAAGATTGACAGGGGAAACCGAAGTACTCGGAGAAAACCTGCCCCAGCGCCACTTTGCCCACCACAAATCCCACTTGACCAGACCCCGGAATCGAACCCGGGCCGCCGCGGTGGGAAGCCAGCGACTAACCGCTTGAGCTATGGCGCGGCCCAATATTCGGGTTACATAAAATGTTGTGAAATTCTTGGTTAACTGAGCGATTGTTGGATTCTGTAGGACTCGGCTCCATGGAGTTGAACAAAGGTTCTTAATATCAAATCGAGGTCAGGCCAAACTTAAACTCTCCAAGAAGCGCTTAGCATACAAAAATTATAATATAATAGGTCCAATATTATACGTAGGTCTAGATCCTGGTCATGTTTATAACTTTTACTTGTAACAGCCTACTTTTATTCATGGAACTATGTGAACACACTCGCGTATTTTGTGATGTATCACTAAGATTGGTTCGCTTTTCAAACAATAGTGTTTAAGATTATGGATTGTAGCACCACTGCAGCTGATTATCTTTGTTATCAATAAATACGAATCAATATACTATCACAAAAATAGATCGGCCCATAGCAAAAACAAATCATAACAACTGTCGTGTTTTCTCCCAAATTTAATTAACGCGGATTGATCACGTATGTCGCTATTTCACTGGCGCCTCACTCTTTAGAATCAGTTGCCATTTCACGAATAGATGATACAGCGACTTGTATCTTCAGATAGGAACCTGTGTACTAACCAACATGTCCGACTGAACATGAAAGTACGAAAGTACTCTACATACGAGCATCAACGTTGCCGCTCCGTCGCTTCTGTGCTCTTAACAAACTGGATGTTTTTACTTACTGAAACACTCGGCTTTTCGAAAGTGTTCAGATCCGTGTCACGCATGACAGGCAATACGTCTGCACTGCACTGAGCTGGAAACGTAACCTCGGCAGTTATCGCTGTCCCCATCGTTGTTATAACGTAGTATTTCATTATTTTATTTTTATGTACCAGTTTCTTCAGTGAAATATCACATATCTTACATGCTTTCCTGTCATACACGCAGGCTAATTCATTCTGACAAATATTTTGAAACGAAACAGGTATTTTGTAAGTATATTTCAGAAAAAAATTATAAATTTGCAGTTTATATTAACCGCGTGTCTTCGTCTGTACCTGCCGAACTATGAGACGGAGTTGGATTAAAATTAATAGATACGATAGACATGTAATTAAGTTCTTTTGGCCATGTTGGTTTGGGCCCAGTTTTGTTCATTTTAATGACATTACGTATGAGCATACACGGCTAAATTAAGTTTTTTTTTCCAGATGCTGATTATGCTTGATAAACTTTCATATGGATACTTCTGTTATACAAACATCACTGTGTATTGTCACGCGTTTATGGCTCCGTGACTAATAGTAAAGGGTTCTGGATTCGATGATTGGATTTATCGACTCATTCTTTTATAATCTCACTTAATCACAACCAATTATAGCGTTATCGCTAATCTATCCATTTCACCAATCACTAGGGCAAGCTAAGTCTTTTCAGTCTTCACTATTCGTATCCTAGCAATGGATTTGTGAGTCTCACTGTAACTATAGCTATAACTATCAAGTCTTCTTTTCTCATGCTAAATCCCTTCTACTCCGTTCTACTCCTTTGTACTCCTTCAATTCTCATTCTCATTCTTCCACATCCGTCATCTTCGAAACTCAACTTTCCTGTATCCGCTTGTCACCGACCTCACAGAAAATACAGCCTGTATTGCTGATAAAGCCTGTTTACCGCGCCGTTGCCTAGCAATACATCTCTGTATTCTTCCGCACGTCTGCTTCTGCGAGAATGTGTTCAGCGACCCGTTCCCTAGCAATGGGCATGGCGAGGACCTCACAGAAAATAATTCTTCCGATAACTTTTCTATTGCTGCGAGCGCATATTTCGGATGTTGCCTAGAAATGGTTCTACATGTCACAGCATATTTCATTTAATTACTTTTGAGGCACAAACTACGTAGAAGCCTTTAAGCACATTTTGCTAGGTATGCTTTTTGTTTGTAAAACTGATCGTCTGTACGTGCTGCAGGTGAAGTACGTGTATGAAATGCACATTACGTTTTACCTTATAGACTGCAGCATTTGCACAAAGCTCACTCATGTAGACGAGGCCACTAGTGTAATAGCAGTGTCTTGCAAGTGTGCTTCATAGAAAACGTTATTAAGTTGTCTGCAGTTTTCTTTCTCCGGTCTAGAAAATAGAGATTAACGGCCGTGGGGATCCGTTGCGCTTATCACGCGACACCGTCTATCCGCAAAAGTTAGCACTAAATTCGCCGACAAGCGGCGGTCGCTCGGTCGGTATAGTTCGCTTGCGGAATACAGGCCACGGAGTTTTTAATTGTCTTTCTGCCTCGCACAAGACGATCGATTTAAAACTTAAAGTTATACTTAAACTAAATGCACCCTTTTGACACCGCACCAAAGGGTGCATCATCCCCGTTCTTATTCATCTTAAAATCGTGTTCCATCAATGATCCAGCCTCTGGCATATTTTTCTGTCTATGCGCTGCACTCTCTTCAACTTTCGCAGTTCTTGGGCTAGAGATGAAGACACGAATTTCGTAAGAAAATAGCGACCTACTTTCACAGTGTTACATATGTACAACCGATCTGACGTATTTATTCTTAGTTTCCGCAATGAGAGATATGCCTAAGTTAGGGTCTATTTTGTGTATCCACTAATGAGTTTTGACCTATTCCATAATGGGGCACACGGTAGCATAGTTGGTTGAGGCACTATGCTGCAAGTCGGAAGGTCACGTGTTCGAATCCTTACGAGGTAGTTTTTTTTTCAGTTGACCTGATCCTTCCATCCGCAATATTGCCCTGTGGTCGAATGTGCCTCTAACAGAAATGAGTACCAGGAATCTTCCTTAGGGGTAAATGGCGGCGGGCGCCTAAGGCTGACAACCTAGATAATATGGGATCCTCAATGTCTCGCAACTTTATAGGCCTCCATGGCCTGATACAAGGATAGCTCTTAACTATTCCATAATTCTGCAAGAAAACATTCCAGTAACGGCATCATTTTAATTCCTTGCAAACAACAGTATCAACTCTGAAAATTTCCGAGGTCGGAGGTACATTTTAATTTAAGACTTACTCATTATTAGGTTGACGTTGCTCTTCTAGTTATCGACTCGACTGGAATTGGAAAATAATCACGAATGACGTATAAGTAAGAATTTTGAAGCATCCAGCCATGAATAGTTGACGTAACTTCAGTCGAGGTAGCCAGTAGGCCGTGTGAAAGTAAAGTCGGTTTTATATCCCGTTGCCTTTTAATGTAGAATCAAGAATGTGTGTAGAAATTATGCACTTATTATTTTTGTTAATTCCTTCATTCGAACTTTGCTACCATTCGGTTTAGAATATTTTAATTTTGTTTGTCCTATTTAAAAGGGGCATGCGGTAGCGTAGTTGATCGAGATATTATTCTACAATCTGGAAGGTCGCGGTTTCGATTTCCGATGAGGTCATTGGATTTTTCAACTGACCTAATCCTTCCAGCCGCACTATGACCCTGGGGTCGACTCAGCTTCTAACGGAAATGAGTACCAGGAATCCTTCTGGGGTATAACGGGCGGCCGTCGCGTGAGGCTGACAATCTCACCTCCATCTGTGAGCCGATTGTCTAGAAAATTTGGGAACCTTGACGTAACAAAACCCTATGGGTCTCCACGGCCTGTTACAGGGATAGCTTTTTTTTTTTACATTTTTGTCGTATCTAAAAATCTAAAAGCGAAAATATATCAGCTTTAATTTTCTCATTTTTTCCTTTGTTCGTGAAACCCAGTCTGAAACGCCAAGGGGAACACTGGAATCTAAAAGATATATTTTTTTTTTATCCTAGTGGCGTAGGACTAAGTCCCTTGTACTGCGGCCGCTTCTGGCCTATTGTACTAGCCCCAGATGATAGGTGAGGGTGATTGCGGAGCAATTGGTGGAATGAAGATTGGCAGGGGAAACCGAAGTACTTGGAGAAAACCTTCCCGAGCGTCACTTTGTCCACCACAAATCTCACTTGATCAGACCAGGGATCGAACCCAGGCCGCCGCGGTGGGAAGCCAGCGACTAACCGCTTGAGCTATGGCGCGGCCAAAATTCGATGATCTCATCGGGACTTGAACCCGTGACCTTCCGGCTTGTAGCATAGCCCCTCAACCTACTTCGCTACCCACATTTTTAAAAGATATTAAGTAACGAGGTAAAAAAGTAAGGTGCAGCTATCTCTGTAACAGGCCATGAAGGCCTATAGGGTTTTGAGACGTGGAGGCTCATACATTCTCCAGATAATCGGCTCACAGATGGCGGTGAGGTTATCAGCCTTACGCGCCGGCGTCCCTTTACTCCCCAGAGAGTTTCCTGGTACTAATTTCTGTTAGAAGCTGAGTAGGCCCCAGGGCCATAGTGCGACTGAAAGGATCAGGTCAATTAAAAAATCCACCTCCTTGGGAATCGAACCCGTGACCTTCCGGTTTGTAGCATAGTGCCTCAACCAACTATGCTACCGCGTGTCCCAATAAAATAAGGAAGTAGAAGATAGAATCACATAAAGACGAGCTTCACACTTTGTACACTTCGCCCAGTAGGCCTGTTGTTAAAGCATTTAAATCAAGGGGATATTATGGCCAGGGTACACATTGAGTGTTGGTGAAACGCGAAAGAGATGCAAAATTTTATCACAAACCTCAAGGGATCATATGACTCCTAAGGCGTTCATGAACGTGGAAGGATGCCACATTTGAACGTATTTACTGTATTTAATGGCTCTTGAAAAATGTGGTGTGAAGCCATGGCTTGAACCAGCTTGGTATGATTTAATGGGGAAGATTTATGAACATGGAGATAAGCTTTCGGGTTCCATGATAGCAGCTGATTTCTGATCTTCTCAGAAACCCCACACCTTGAAAAGAAGATTCTGCGCCATGGAATCCGCCGTTTACTTGTGATGTTTGAAGTGAAGAAGTAGGTTTTATCCACGAAGTTCCTCAAAAGTTTTGTGCAACCTTTGATACGGTTTCTCTGTTCTGTTTCAATAGAAGTCCTCTAGGGCGATCAGCCATGTCAGTGTGAGACAGTGTCCGAACTTTCAGGGACCTTACCTGTCTCCGTCTTCAGGGGTTGATATTTATGTTCGGAATGTTGGGTGAAATCTGATCCCACCCAGTGTTTCCCCACGCGGTCCGCGCTGGGGCAGCCGACAGCTTACTTCGTAAATAAATACATGCGCAGTAAAACACCGCGCTCAACCTCTTTCCTTCAGGATTCATACATTTTCGCTTCCTAAATCTTTACACTCTCAAACATAACCGCTATCAGAAGTAGGAGAGGCACTGCCTGGGAACCTTCAGAACCGGAGATTAAAAAGTTTTTCTTGCCCTCCCTTTCTTAAAGCGTATCTCACTACCTCCCCCACTTTCTCCTCTCTCTCTGTTCAGTCTTTAAATAAAGCAATAAAAAAAAAATCCCTGGCTTAAGTCCGCAAGCGAACTATACCGACTGAGCGACCGCCGCTTGTCGGCGAAGTTAGTGCAAACTTTAGCGGATGGAGGGTGTCGCGTGGTCATCGCAACGAATCCCCACGGCCGTTAATTTCGGTTTTCTAGACCGGACTTAAAATACAGCGTGCGAATAAAATACCGTATTTACGCATGTATAGGCCGCACATTTTTTGCCAAAAATTCAAGAGGAAAACTGGGGTGCGGCTTATATTCGAAATTTTCGAAATCACACTTCATTTAAAAAAAAAATATGTTCATAATTAGTAATACAGGGTGTTCTACTCCTGAAATAATATTCCAAGAAAATTATTTTTTCTATAATTTCTGTCTGAAAATTGTGCTGCGGCCTATACACGCACACGGCCTATACATGCGTAAATACGGTACTCATCATATCAACCCTGATGATGGAGAAAGATACAGTCTCTGAAACAAAGGACACCAACACCACAATAACATGGCAGATAGCACGAAGATACATCACTGTGTATTATCATCACAAAAGCTTCACATCAACGTCGTGTTAAGCGAAGCAGAGACAAAACTGTCAGTTATTTCAGATTTCTTTGTATAATGATCTGCAACGTGGCATGATATTCGTTGTTTTTCAGGTGCTGCCACCATGCGGCCGTTCGTGCTGCTTCTCATCGTGGTGCCCGCAATATTGCACGCGTACCCACAGCGACAAACGGACCGCAGGGTAAGTAGACCTACCTAGTGGAGTCGCGGTTTGAATGATCCCTGGCCCCGCCTGCAAGTTAGGTGACAAGCTGAAGAGCGTGACGCTGCTGTCACATTTTCCGTTTAACTCTTAGACACTGAAGAGTGCAAACGTAAATTTTCAGCGTTCAGAGCAGGATGTTTAGCGGGACTGTGCTTGGAAATAAACTATACAGATGTCAATACGTCTACCCATTACTTGGTCATTGGCTGATATTCCTTCGAGGTTGACGGTGGGTCATTAAATAGCGGTCGAATTCTAACTCCGGCAAAGCAATGCCTTTTTCTGCACTTTGAGGTTAGTCACGAAACGGCTACAGTAAAATAAAGCATGACAGTAACATTAAGCCAGCATATTTTTTTTATGAATTTGTAAATTTTTTAACGTAAAGCCTATAACGAAGTAGAACGCGGCATGGAAACGTCGGGTCTGTCCATTTTCTGTCCTGTTCCTTGCCGACAAATACTTGGTAATTTTCTGCTATTAATTCCAGCAGAAGTCAAGAGTGGAAAGCTGGACTATGATGTACGGTACATGTTCGCTTTTCCCGATAACCACCTTAATGTTAATTCAGTGAGGATAAAATTGTTTCTACAGAGTTAATCTCTGGTATCACATTAAGTACACATATACGTTGTACCAGGTAACAAGGCGATGGTATTATTATTTTTTTATTGCTAGTGGGGTGGGGCTAAGTCCCTTGTACTGCGGCCACTTCTGGCCTATTGTACCAGCCCCAGATGATAGGTGAGGGTGATTGTGGGGCAATTGGTGGAATGAAGATTGGCAGGGGAAACCGAAGTACTCGGAGAAAGCCTGCCCCAGCGCCACTTTGTCCACCACAAATCCCACTTGACCAGACGCAGGATCGAACCCGGACCGCCGCCGTGGGAAGCCAGCGACTAACCGCTTGAGCTACGGCGCGTAAGACTATGGTAACATAAACAAAGAAAAACAAACTCCGTGATTTTAATCCGCAAGCTAACTATACCGACCGAGCGACAGCCGCTTGTCGGCGAAGTTAGTGCCAATTTCGCGGGTAGAGTGTGTCGCGTGGACAGCGCAACTAATCCCCACGGCCGTTAATCTCGGTTTTCTAGACCGGAGCCGCTATTTCATTGAAATAGCCCCTCAATTATCCTCACGAGGCTGAGTGGACCCCGTTCCAGACCCACTACTTCTCAGAAAAATCTGGTAACGAGGAATTGAATCCGGATCTCTGGGTCTGTAGCCAGGAGTTCTGGCCACTAGGCCACAGAGGTGGTTTGGTACCATAATAGTTTTCTTAATTAATTTTTATATGCTGCCTCCAGATCTGGACAAAATTTTGCATTACTTTATAGTTACGTGTTTGAGCTAAATCGGGGATTTCTCTAACCTTGAATTTTTTCTTGGTGTTATAACTTCGTTAGCATTGTGAGAATATGACATTCTTTTCCTGAATAGCGCATATTCTCGTGTGTATTTTCGGACATACTTATTTTCTCTGCAATCGGTTGAGTTCCTGAACATAGGCTAGGAGGATAGTTTTCGGTTCCTAACATTGATAGATAGCCTTATTTCTTTTTGAAACCAGGTCCAACCTCCAGAACCCGCTCAGCCCCTTTTATTGTGGTAGCTCGGTAGTTGTCGCGAAGGGCTACAGGCTGTGCGGCTGAGTGATATTGCATTTCTACATTCTGTTGCATTGATGTATCACTTTACACACTTCGTCTTTACTACAAATTCTTCTTAATTTAAGATACTGTTAATATTACAAATAAACTGCTTACAAATTTCGGCCTTACTTGGTCATCCTCAGGCAACTGTTCACTTGCCTCTACACTGCATTAGTTCTTAAGTTAATACGTGTATATTGTCACGTGTATGAGTGCTTATCGATGAGGTTAGGATTGATAATTGGATTTATTGACTAATTTAGCACTCAATTCGTAATTACACTTACTTAAAGCGCCATCGATGATTTCCACACTTTACAAGTCTTTCCCAGCCTGCAGTATCTTTACCAGTAGTTGCCTCGTAACGGTTTTTGACAATGGCTAACCCTCAATTCCTCTCAGAACGGCGGCTCCCTTCCAACTGCCTGTCTTTCTGACAACTGACTCGCGTCAATTTCACACAAACATCCTAATCTTTTGCTCACTGCCTTTCTGTCAATTGCGCACCCTTACAACTGACTAAGTCGTGTTCTCACAAACTAAGTTCTAACCTTTTCCCCTCTTTATAACATCTCGTCACGGAAAACATAGAAGACATCTTACCTCTGTTCTATGTTTATCCGTTGCCGCGGGAACGTGTTTACCGAGCCATTCCCTAGCAGCAGCCGTCTGTTCTTGCTTATTAATAATACTTTTAACATGGCTTGGGGCTTCCGTGTTTTGTGTGTTGAATATCGGTGTGGTGGTGTCGTTATTTTCATGTGCCCCATTAGTGCGTATGTTCCAACGCAGTTAAAGTTCGACCACACAGCGCTACGTACGCGACGCACGCTACGTACGCTATGTTAGCTATACGAACAGAAAAATATCTCCCTTTATTGCCAATGTGACTGGCCACACAGACTTCCGTACGCTACGTACGCTATGTTCCCTATGTTACCTCCGTCGCAGAGTGTACACAGCGTACGTAGCGAACATAGCCTAACGCTCTGTGTGGCCGAACCTTTACTCCAGTCGAGTGTATTCACTTTTATCCATTATATGTATACAGTGGCCGTCCTGTAGTGCACACAATTTATATACATATAATGGATGAAAATCAGTGCAACAGGACGCTAAAATATAACATTATGCATTCACTTTTGTTAACACTATCATCACATAAAAATAACAACGGTAACATCACACCGATATTCATACGGCTTAATAAATCAACACAGAAAACACTGACGCCGTAAGAAAAGATAAAAAGAGTTTGTGTTCTCAGACAAATGCATTTTAATGTGATGATGAAAATGCAATAACACTGAATATTTTAGCTTAAGAACTAATGAAATGTAGCGGTTTCAACAAGTGAAGAGTTGCCTGATGATGGCCAAGTAAGGCCGAAACATGTAGTAGTTTATCTGTAATTTTAATGTTATTTTAAATTGATGAGAAATTATAAACAGCGTTGCATTAAAGTGTAAATTGTGTTAAGTGGTCGGCTCAAGTTCCATTCCCGGGAGGGCAAGAAGTTTTTCTTCACTCCACAGCTTCCAGGCCAACCCTGGGGCCCACCCAACCTCCTAGAATTTGTACCAGGGGCTCTTTTACCGGGAGTAAAGTGGCCGGGTCGTGAAGCTGGTTATTCACCTCAATCTACTGCGAAGGTCAAGAACAGTGGAGCTATAACTTCACTCTCCCATATGTCTTACAAGGCATGGTGCCTAAGTAAAAAAGAACAGGCACAACTTTACCTTTTCACGAAGTATATTTCCCCATGAGTAAAGTGGCCGAAGCGTAGAGCTGATCTGTACCCTCCTCTTAGTGCCATAACCTAGAATGCATACATCTATGTCCTTTCTGCACCTTCATGATATGGAACTTTGGAACGGCTGGCACTTTACCTTTGCTTACCACCGCAAAGATAAATAAAAATGGGCAAACGCAGAGTTCTGTGTCCAGTTTGGACAGAAAAGTAACGAAATGCAGCTGAACTTTGTTGCCATGGGCAGTATTTAACGGCACTGTACCAGGTGCAGAAGTTGTTTAGGACTGAAAATGATGGGAAGTTAACGTAAGATTTCAAGGCACGATCCCGAAATTTCCCTGAAGGAACTGCGGAAAACAGGACATTCTTGGATTAGAACATCCTGTGCGTTGGCCGAATTTCGAATCAGCCACTTGTGCCTATGCGCCATTGCTGTAGTCGTGCCATCGTTCTCAGCCATAACAGTACAGGTAGCTCAGTCTGTGCGTTGGCAAAACTGAAGTATATTTTTATGGCGTTTTGCTGAGCATAGGAATAACATTGACGTTAGTCCCCTACTTTTTTTGCCTGGAGATCCGTCTAGTCCTTATATCTGTCAATCAAATTAATTGAGCTTGTAGAATCGAATATCAAGAGGAAATTAAGAGGAGACTAAATTCGGGTAATATTTGTGACCATTCAGTCCAGAATCTTTTGTCTTCTCGCCCGTTGTCTAGGAACATGAAAATTAGAATGTACAAAACTATAATTTGCCTGTGGTTCTGTATGTCTGCGAAACTTGGTCTCTGACAATAAGGGAGAAACATAGACTGAGGGTGTTTGAGAGCAGGTTGTTAAGGAGAATATTTGGGCAGAAGAGAGATGAGGTGACAGGAGGTTGGAGAAAACTGCATAATGTGGAGCTTCGTAACTTGAACTCCTTGCCAAATATAATTAGAATGATCAAGTCAAGGAGGATGGGATGGGCAGGGCATGTAGCACAAATGTAAGAGAGGTGGAATGCATAGAGAAATTCCATGGGGACGCCAGAATGAAAGAGACCATTAGAAAAATCAAAGACGTATGTGGGTGGACAATATTAAAATGGATTTTAGATAAATAGGATGAGGTGGTATTGAATGGATCGATCTGGCTCAGGATAAGGCCTAGTGGAGGGTTCTTTTGAACACGGTAATGAACCTTCAGGTTCCATAAAATGCTGGGAAGTTCATGAGTAGCTGCATAATTAGCCGCTTCTCAGGAAGGGCTCAGCTCCACGAAGTCAGTCAGTCAGTCAGTCAGTCAGTCAGTCAGTCAGTCAGTCAGTCAGTCAGTCAGTCAGTCAGTTAGGCAGTTAGTTAGCAGAATCGAACATCAGTACCATTAACTGTGCCTAGTAAGAAATAGTTCTAGTAGTAATTATAAAAAATGGGAACTTATGGATAAGAACTGAGAAATATAATTTGTGGCTCAGTTGGTATAGCGATTAGGCTACTGGCTGAAAAACTGGAGTACTATTCCCGGTAGGGCCAAGAGATTTTTCTCTTCTCCACACAGTCCACACCAGCTCTGATGTCCACCCAGTGGGTACGGGGAGCTCTGTCCTGGGGGCAAAGCAGCCCGGGGCATGAAACTGGCCAGTCACCTCCATCTAATGTCGAGACTTATAATGAAGGAGCTATATCTGGACTCCCCCCCCCCCCCCCGGGAANCCGGAAATATTCTTATGGCATACTGCTGAATTAAGTGTGGGCTAGTTAAAGCAAAGGATGATGAGGCTGTGTAATGCGTATACAAATGTGTTCTGACAGTTTCTCTTTTCTTTTCTGCTTTAACTTCCTTCTGTCAACAGAGGTGGCATAGAACATTGTAAAGTGTAGTTAAAATTAAATGCAGGGATCTGATACGTTCCATCGCAACAAATCCCTCAAATATATGCTTTAAAATTGAGAACTAAAAAAACACTGAAGAGTCTGGTCTAGAAGCAGCCCCTTAGATCTCTATCCGGGAGGCGATTGGTTCGAATTTAGACCAGGACTCCGGCTGTTCTCACTGAGGCTCTTCTTGGTCATAGTGAATCCCCTCAGGAAAACGCGGATATTGTGCCACGATTAGATCACTACCGCGTTCCTCAAAATCATTATTCAGTCATCCCACACCTGACGCTATGTAAGCCCACAAAAGCGAAGAACATGACAGCCCCATAAAGTATTTTGTTTCTATAGCATAAATGAATCGTACCAAATTGAGAGGTGCGTGAAATTTCCTCGCTAATATGTTACAGAGTGTACTTATCAGTATAGGTAATATTCAGTCCAAATTCTTCGGGACTGTAAAGAAACCACGCCGAAATCTTTCTTGGTAAGCAATTAAGGATTGGCCATATTGCAACTGGTTTGTGAGTATCTCTCTGCTGACTGCTGTCTGAATACTGTCTTTCCACGCTGAATGGCAGCATCGCGCTGACACAAAGATGATATGCAGTTCTGGCTATGCAGATGATTGCTATTGTGTGGACGTGAGCCACTCTGGCACTCACGGGCCCATAAGCGGCAGTGTAACAGAAAAGTGGGGCAGTGCACTGAACTCATGATGTAACAGCAACAAGGGTTCAACCCCACAAAACAGACCTCAAGAAAGCCTCTTTTTGCTCCTGGACTGTACTTAATAGTCTGAATCTATTAAAAAGGAGACTGAATAATCAAGTGTCTAAGAAGCTAATTAACAAACTAACAGACTAAACACCTTACTCTATAGATCAGTCTTCTTCATGCTTATTCAGCATGCCAGTATATCCCTTGCTTGTGTGAAACAAGAGAGTTCATGTAAGATTTGAGGTTTTCACGGCGGTGACTATGGTGTTAACATCACATCTACACGGTGCCACATCCCAGAAGACTGCTTCCTTCAAAAAAGTTCATGACCGTGTTTACAAACGCCCACAAATATGCCCTACTTGCAAGCAGTAGAATCCAGAAAACAACTTTTCTAATCAAGAACTATTTTAATATATCCCCCACTTTACGCCTGGATCTCCAAAGCATCTGCCTCTTTGATTTCTTCCGACAAAATTATCTACACAATTCTCATTTCTCCCACGAATATTACATGTCCCAACCATATCATCACTGTTTCACTGTTTCTTTTTCAGTGGCTCTTCCAGCCCATTCAGGGCCCTGGCCTCTTATTCAGTTCCGTAATCATTTTCACAGAGAGTAGTACTCCTTGGGCGAGTGATCAGCCCGTCGCAAGGTCTCTACTTACGCACAGGACAACACAAACACATTAATAAACGCATACACACACCAAATATCTATGCTTTGAGTGGGATTCGAAACCACGATCCCAGCCTTCGAGCGAGCAAGAACAGTTCATGCCTTAGACCGCGCCGCTAATGTGGCCGGCACCATCCCTAATTTAATCAACCTAAAAATATAAGGTGGATGCTGCAAGTTGCGAAGCGCGTCAATACCCTTAGTTTACTCACAGTGAGGCATCTGGATTGGATGCGTGGAGCACTTCGGGCCTCACGGTTACAAAGCTTACAAAGCTGTCTGTGTTAAGTCAGCTGAAACTGTGAAATCACAGAGCGTATTAAGCTCATAAGCATTGTCGGACCCCACCCAGACCCCTGGGCCTCGGCTGACTCCCCTTTCATCGGCCCTATTTGCAACATATTCTCTTGCGAAAATTGTTACTATTGATTGCTCGTGACTGATAAGACATGAAAAAATGTGAAGTAATCTATTAAAATTAAGATTGCGCGAGTTCTTTGCTAACTGTGTGCAACTACTAGAACAGCGAAAATTCTTAGTTGTCACTTATTAAATTTGATATTTTATTAACACTGCAATATTTGTTTTGAACGAACTTCCGAGAAAGGTACAGTTACGTTAATACTTTCGGCTGTTCGTCATTAAATAAGCATTTACAGCCTGAGAAAGCGGAATCCATAGAAATATTCTTGGGTTCTGTAAGTGTTCAAGTCAGATGTAAACAAGCCTTACATTTTGCTGGAATCAGGAGAAACTCCATTTAAATCAGATGGAATTCTCCACTTCTTAAGGCGTCTCTCGTCTCTCCTACCCCTCCTAATGGCCGCGCCATAGCCCAAGCGGTTAGTCGCTGACTTCCCACCGCGGCGGTCCGGGTTCGATCCCGGGGTCTGGTCAAGTGGGATTTGTGGTGGATAAAGTGGCGCTGGGGATGGTTTACTCCGAGTACTTCGGTTTTCCCTGCCAATCGTCATTCCACCAATTGCTCCACAATCACCCTCACCTATCATCTCGGGCTGGTACAATAGGCCAGAAGTGGCCGCAGTACAAGGGACTTAGTCCCACCCCACTAGCAATAAAAATACTCCTCGTAATGTCCCTATACTCCCTTACCATCCCAGAAATTTTCTTCTGTGTTTATAAATTGATATTATGAAAGTATTAGCACCTTATATTTATTGATTTATACTGAATGCATTAGGCCCATACAACTTCTTTATTAAAACCGTAACAACACAACTATATCAATGTCAGTGCCTAGTTTTGGCTCTGCTGCATGTTTCGGTTATTAATAGCCAACATCAGGCAAATACATGGCTAACATATATGCACCACTGAACTGCAGTATTAATGAAATTGGATACAATGATATTAATAAATTAAAATACTTGACGTAAAAATACAATAAATTAGATATATAAAAAACAAAAGTTTTAGTATAAAACAAGAATAAAATTCTTCGATTGATGCTTTATATCATCGAGTCAGTCGTTGGTTTTTGTGTGATTTTGTTTTTCCCACGGACAAATTTGACTATTCTATATTTTGTATGTATATAAAAAACGGTTATTGGAGGCTCATGATGTAAATATAGAAATATAAATGTTAATTATTTAGTCGGTGCCTCATCTTACAAAGTATTGTTCGTTCTGTAGGGAATGTAAAAAGTACAGTTTCTGTGTTGCCGAACTCAGAATAATGAACCACTTACTCATTCATATACACCTTTAATGCAACTTAAAACTGTTAATAGTCTCTCTTGCATTTAAAATAACATTAAAATCACATCAATTGCTACATGTTTCGTCCTTACTTGGCCATCTTCAGACAACTGTTTACTGTTTGAAAACATTTGCATTGCATTGCACTAGATCGTTAAGTCATCAAATGTCCATGTTATTGCACTATCGCTGTTCACAAATAAAATGCATTGGTCTGAGAATAAAATTCTCTCTCCTTCCTACTTTATTTTCCTTTTTTTGGCACCGATGTCTGTGGAATGTATAATAAATATTTATTGTCAATACAAAACTGTATCATTATTTTATGAATATGCTGCTTCTAAGTGCCAACTTTTGCGGACAGAGGGTGTCGCGTGATCAGAGCAGCGAATGCCCATGGCCGTTAATATCGGTTTTTTTTTAGACTGGAGCCGCTACTTTTCCATTCAAGTAGCTCTCAGTTATCCTCACAAGGCTGAGTGGATCCCGTTCCAGACCCACTGCTTCTCAGAAAATCTGGTAGTGCCAGGAATCGAGCCCGGGACCTCTGGATCTCTAGTCAGGAACTCTGACCACTAGACTACAGAGGCAGTCACTAACTTCGCCGACAAGCGGCGGCCGCTTGGTCGGTATAGTTCGTTTGCGGACTAAAGCCACGGAATTTGTTTTTGCTAATTCTAAGCGATGTAGTGCAGTGAAACGGTTTTCAAACAGTAAAAAGTTGCCTGAAGATGGCCAAGTAAAGCAGAAACTTGTAGCAATTAAGATTATTTAAATGTTATTTTAAATTACAGAGAGAATGTGAACAGTTTTAATTTGCATTAAAGGCGGAGGTGGATGAGTGATACATCAGTGTAACAGGATGCTAAAATATAATATTATAAATAATTTAATATTCATATTTGCAAAAAACAACGATTAAAGAATGAAGACAATCAAACAGACGACAAACCTAATCTTGGTAATGAAGATTATAGCAATAATTCAATTCAGTTACTTTATTGATGTGCTCGCCAATAGTAGTAAACACTGAAAATACTCTTAAAAAGATAGAAAATAAATAAAAAAGTAACGTAACTAGCGGTATACAAGAGAAAAAAGATATTCCCCAAGGAAACCTTACTCATATAAAAACCGACTGAAGTCTGTGAGAAACGTCTCACATAGTTTCTCATTTACGATTTCTCATTTTCGACCGATGGTGACTACCTTGTCATGGAAAAGAAACAGATTGTTGATCAGTAGGCCATTGTTGGCAGCTAAATTACGAACAGCAATGAACCCGTTTGACCGGTAAAACAAGTTTCGATAAAATCGATATTTTATGTCTGGTCCTTTAGTGTGCGTGCCGCTATCTTCCTGAAAGACAACCTAAGCATTTTAATTAAAATTTTGATCAACTTCGTTAAAAACCGTTTCGACTAAATTGCCATTTTATGTTTTGAGGTCTATCTGAAGAGCCGTTATTTTTGTAGCTGGGAATATTTCACTAACAAGACGCACATCCGTCCGTCCATCAATCAATCAATCAATCAGCCCGCCCGCCCATACACATACATACATAAAGCGTATCAAGATTCTTGCGTACTCAGGGAGCTCTAAACCTTTGAATCCGTCAAAATCACGACTAGAGTTTCTTATTTCACCTCCACAGTCTGTAAGTCGGTATAGCCAGTAGTCTATTGGCTTCACTACGGAGGAACCTGAGTTCCATTACCGGCAGAGGCCAGACTGTCTTCTCTATAACGTGTAGACCGGTTGTGAAGCTCACATGACCTAGTGGGTAGGGTGGGCCAAGCGGCCTGAGCACGAAGCTGACCACTCTTCTCCATCTAATGCCGAGGTTAAGAACTGTGGAGCTATACTTCTACCCCTACACCCACATTAATAGCTTGGTGATTAATTTTTTAAATCTAGAGGTAAATTGGCCTTTTACCTTACCTTTTCACTTCGTGTTCACGTACTACATACACGAGAAAATAAAAAATGGCAAATGCTATTAGCAGCTGCATCTACGCTAACCTTCACTGCCTTACAGATCGGGCGTCAAAATTTAAACATAGCAATCGAGACCAATTTACATGCACAAATCTCACAGTTAGGCTCACAGTCAAAAAGTAAGTACAGTTACACTCGCCACAAGTCTGCTGTTGGCGCGCTGGATAAATGTTGGCTATTAATGGCTTAATGTCGGCCTTGATAAAGATAGAGATGGCAAGAAAATTAGGAGTAGAAAGCAACGGACAAATATCGGGAAATACTCCTTTGTAAATAGGACCATACAGCTCTGGAACCAACTGCCTGCAGATGCTTTAGGTACTCTGTCCTGTAAACCAAGCAATTTTAGGCAAAGGGTTACGAAAGTGATAAATGAGGCGAAGTGAAGTTGGGGTGGAAATAGTTGAAAAGAAAAAAAAATGCAGTGAAGAGAAGTGAAGTGAAGTGAAGTGAAGTAAATGACATTACGGATCCATGACTGTTGGTTTCCTTTTGTTTGTGTTTTGGGTGTTGTATTTTTTTNAACTGCTTGCCACTTGCTTTCACGCTGCCAAAGTGCTCGGTTTGACTCTGAAAAAGGAGGTGGTATGTTCCTCCGAAACGTAGGTTGACTTTCAACGGACTACACGGCGATATATCCCGGAAGATAGAAGTCTTCATAACCTCAAGTCCTACGAATTGATCTCAGTTTCAACGTATTATAAATAATGTAAAAGGCCCCCTTAGAAGGCCGATTCAGGCATATGATCGTTTGACATAATCAAGAGATAATAAATATCACGTTTCTCTCCGAACACTAGAACAGTTCAGTATGGCAGCATCTTTTCAATCTACATCTCAGAGCTCCTCTTCAAGACATCTGCAGGATATACCCAGGAGTTGGAACAGAAACACACCAGACAGAGAAGTGTGACGCACTAAATTAGCAGAAACAAAAGTTTGAAGAAACAGTTGAAGCTGCTTATTGTTTAAAATACATCACTTGCAATATTCTACACTCAAATCTGTCGATTGCGTGATAAACACATAAAAGAGAATGGGTTGCGAATACCATACACATCATACAAAATGTAAAGCTATCCCTGTAACAGGTCTTGGAGGTACGTAAGGTTGTGAGAGACCGAGGCGCCCACATTTTCTAGACAGGCGGTTCACAGATGGCGATGAGGTTGTCAGCCTTACGCGCTGGTAGTTCTTTCCTTTCGTGAAGATTTCTGGTATTTATTTCTGTTAGGGGCTGAGTTGATACCAACTCGGCTGGAAAGATTAGGTCAAATGAAAAATCCAACCAATTACGCTATCGTATTCTCCTGTACTCATCATGTAAATGTTCTTATATAAAGGAGAGGAAAGAACAGAAGTTCTATTACGAGACATAAACAAATTTGCCCATTTTTGTACTGCACAGTATGCCATTGCAGTATCTGATTAGCTGCTGCCTGCAGTGTTCTATCTGTTGGCGGGAGGCAATACTAATGTGGTTGGTGGACTTCAATCGCTATTGTACTCAGTGAATCCATACTTTCTCGTCGTCTCGAGACATCTATTGGTACAAGGTTTACTGTGATTAATTCTTGAGGTTTCAGTACAGTGGACGAGTTTTATATAATCGAGGCAAAACGGTTTGATTAAAATCTGAGCTTTGTGTTAACCACAAAATCCCAAACACTTCATTAGTCCGTTTTCAGTGTTATCGAAGCAGTTCATTTACATCCCGTATATTACCGTAAGAGCGTGAATTTTTGTAAATCGGAGGTTTTGCGCGCCGAAGCTTGGCTTTACCAAACAGTGTTGATAAAAGACCGGAAACGCGAAAATAATAAAAGTAATAAAATAAAGAAAGCAGTCTTCTGGGATTTGGCACCGTGTATATGAGGTGTTAACCGACGTTTNCTTACACAGTAATAAAATACCTTTTTACTATTGAAAAAGAGTTTAAAATGTACAGGACACAAATATATATAAAATACAAAGACAGGTATAAATTCAGTAAGTCGCTCTTGTAATTGTTTCTTGTAAGATGCGAGTAATTGCTTTTTCTGGCTTTCGCCAGCTGTGTTTGGTAAAATTTTGGACTCGTATATCCTAAGTTTTACCAAAATTCGGGCTTTTTACATTAACACATACTCTTGGTGGCCGCGCCATAGCTGAAGCTATTAGTCACGGTCTTCCCACCGCGGCGGTCTGGGTTCGATCCCGGGTCTGGTCAAGTGGGATTTGTAGTGTACAAAATGGCACTGGGGCGGGTTTTCTCCGAGTACTTCGATTTCCCCTGCCAATCTTTATTCCACCAAATTTTCCATTATCATAATCACCCGTGCCAGGTACAATAGGCCAATCAGTGGCCGCCGTGCCGAGTGGACCCAGTTGGACTCCACCCCGCACTAAGTGAATTAAAAAAAACCCATACTCTATGTTTTGGTACGTTAAACGGGGGTTGCTAGCAAGGAGGGTGGTCTGAAAGTAAAAACAATGGAAATTTAGTATGTGCTGATGTCTCGTCACTAGAATGTAGGACAAAATTATTGCATAAGAATAGCTACTAGATTCTTTGAAAATGTGAAGAGGTTCAAATATTTTGGAACGAGAGTAACAGATCAAAATTCGACTGAAGAGGAAATTAAGAGCAAATTAAATCTGGGTAAAGATTTTTGCCACTCAGTTAAGAACTTTTTGTATTCTCGTCTGCTGTCGAAAACTTAAAAATCGGAATACAGAAAACAATAATTTTGCTTGAGGTTCTGTATTTGTGCGAAACTTAGTCTCTGTCATTAATGGAAGAACATAGAGTGTATGTGAGAACAAGTCGCTGAGGAGAATATTTGGACCGAAGCAGGTGTAAAATAATACGAGTTCGGATAAACTACATAATGAGGAGTTTCGTAACTTTTATTCTTAGCCAAGTATAATTAAAATGATAAAGTGTGGGATTCACAAGGCATGTAGCATGCATGTAGAATTTTGGTGGGAAAGCTAGAAGGAAAAAAAACACAGAAATTATATGCAAAACGCAATGAATCATAGGGTGCTGGGTGACGAATAGTATATCCCTTAACACCCTCTCCAGCTACAGCACACCCCCTCTTCCCGCTAGTGACAGATGCAATCACCCAGAATTCCACAGTTCTATGCAAGCAAATGAAAGCCTAGGTATGTCGAAAATGGAATCTGCTAACTTTCTAATTATGACGCAACGACCTACGTCACTAGATGATAATGACGTAGCCTACCAGAAAGAGTATAATATTGCAATTTATATGTACTCTCGTAAAATGGCAAACAATTTTATTTTTAACTCATTAATATATCAAATTTGTTTTACAAGATTCAGCAACATATGTATTACGTTTGACTATTAACAGTTGGATACTCTCAGGTCTTGTAGCCGCGGGAGTGCTTTGGTTTTGCAGAGAGGTGTGATATGGGACAGAATCCAAACTTTCAACAGCATTAATACCAAGTCCGCCATTGCACACGATCATGCGCTAATTTATCCATCTAATATCCCCACAATATCCCTGCTGGCTTTCCAAGAACTTCCCCTACCAAGATTTCGTGTACAATTCTTGTTCGTATTTTTGGAGCCTAGACCGAGGGTTTGTGTTTTCCTGCCTCCCAGGCAAACTGGAGTATCGCCATGATCGCTTCTTTCCAAATCTTTTCCAATCTTTTATTCACCTATAATCCTACCATGACCATCTGTGGTCTAGTGGTCAGAATTCTTGGCTACGGATCCAGAGGTCCCGGGTTCGATTCCCGGCGCTGCCAGATTTCTTTTCTGAGAAGTAGTGGGTCTGGAACGGGGTCCACTCAACCTCGTGATGATAACTGAGGAGCTATTTCAAGCAAATAGCGGCTCCGGTCAAGAAAACCGAAATTTACCGCCGTGGGAATTCGTTGCGCCGACCACGCGACACCTTCTATCCGTTAAAGTTGGAACTAAATTCGCCGACAAGCGGCGATCGCTCGGTCGGGATAGTTCGCTTGCGGACTACAGACCACGGAGTTATAATCCTACCATGTGACGCCGTATAGTTTAGATGCTGACAGTATCATCAAGCAACTCACAAAATCCATCCGGACTACATGTCCAGCCCATCGTAGGCTTTGCTGTCACCACACTGCCGGATGGACTGTCCACAATTTGAATTATGAGGGACAGTATTTAGTTATGCCTTTGAAAGTGTTAGAAATGTAACACGTGAAATGCACAGGATGAAGCGAAGTGCCATGTTACGGGAAGAGAGACATGTTGGTTTTTAGTGACGTCACTAAAACAATCCTTGGATATCAGGGCTGCAAATTTCCGTCCCTTTGCCTGGCCTGGAAATGTTCCCTACCTTATACGTTTCTTACTACTACTTTATTCTTTCTCTCATGGAGTGAGACTGAGTCCAAGTGGTACTGCGGCTCTGTTTGGCCTCTCGTACCAGCCCCAGATGATGATGATGATGATGATTGTGGAGCAATCGTTGGAAAACGAATTGACAGAGGAAACCGAAGTACTCGGAGAAAACCTGCCCCATTGTCACTTTGTCCACCACGAGTTCCACAGGACCTGACCCGAGCTCGAACCCGGACCGATGCGGTGGAAAGTGGACCACTGATGGCCTGAGCTATGTCACGGCCGCTACTACTTTATGTTCAACTAGTAAAATTGTATATGGGCGAGACATGAGGTGAAATCAGTTAACTGCATCAAGCAGATTCCTTCTTGAAAAGCTAATAGTAACTCAGCTGGTCAAAGAGTTCCCGGCCTTTTATGAAATACGAATATTCATTACCGTGTTAATCAGAGTCCGTCATTAATCAGGTGAAACTAGTCCATAGGCTTAGGTCGCTCCGAAGTATCTCTTCGAATTCGAGGCTGTGTGTAATGTTTCGTGATATGCTGGTTTTTCTTCAGGTGATGAATATCTGTGTTGCATAACAACCAGGAACACCTTGACTAGTTGAAGCTCGCACCCATACAGAAAACACGCTGCTCCATAGACGGGGCCCCTCGATATTTGCTTCCACTAAACATCAATTATAAGTTTCACTTACTACAACCTTCCCCTCAATTATTTGTTTCTTACGCGTTGTATTTAACAAAGCTATCTCAATTGCCTAGCTCAGTCTTTTTCAACCACCGGCCCTCGTCTTGTAGAAAAAAGAATTAACCAGGCCGCGGTCTCGCAAAAGTTGAGAACCACTGACCTAGGTCATGTAGCGTCCAGTGGGAAGGTGATTCTGAGTGATGTATTCTGAAGCATGTGAAAGGAAAGTGCCGTGGCTTACTTTCGGGTGCTATACAGTCATTTGTGCCGAGAGACGAACCGGGTCCTCCTGAATACGAAACGGAGTGCGGTCCACTTAGTCAGAAATATATATAGATCTCAGAACCTTGATTCTTTTTATAAATTATCCGATTTTTTAAACAAATCCGTTTTTTGTAATATTCCAGTACAAATACTCCTTGGGAATATTTTAACTTATCCAGGTCTCGGACCGATTCTGACACCATCACTCGCGTTTGTTGCTATACTTCGCTGTAAATCGATTTTCACTTGTTCGGAAAATCTCTTGGTTAAATTGCGGGAACTAAGTTCAAATCGATGAGAATTTGATAAAACATTCCTAGTGACTGCCCTCAATAACACAGATGCTGACTCACTGCTCTTTTTTTGAGATCCACTCCACCCTCTACTAAGCCCATATTCTCTCAACTGGTGTCTTTACCGTATTACTTCGTGAAGTCACTTTTAAGCAGAATGATTATGTTTTCATGGAACAGTGAACAACGGGGCGCGTAAAAAAAGGTTTATCCGCTGCTGCAAATAAAAACACAATTCCCGCACTTCATTAACAAAAACAATTCTAGGATTTATAGCATGGCACATGTTCAGACATTGTAATGTGTGGATAAAGTTGTCAAGAGAGTTTTTGCAAATTTATTTAAATTGTTGTTTATTTATTTATTTGTATCCTTACTAGCTTCAAGCTAATGAAAGAATACCAGGTCACAAATATTACCTTAAACTGATATATAATTTGAACATGTTCATTCTGTTTATAATATATGACCCTCGCATGCTAATTTGTAGCAGTGCATCAATTTGTATTTGATGGAATTGAGTAATCCTCTTTTCTAATATAGGATATGTGTGTATAATGGGGGCAGTCTACACAAAAATATTCGTGAAAAACAGAATAGACATTATTGTATCAACATTATTTTATTTTTGCTGTTGACGCTCCATGTTTCGGCCCTTATACTGGGCCATCAGGCGTACAGTGATACTAGTCTTAATTCTTGAATTGCAACTGATTTTAATATGGATCCATATTGTGTTGTTGTGAGTTTTAAATGCATAAATTAAATTTTCATTTAAAATATAAATACTTAGGCAGTAAAACAAGCGGCATCCGTAGTCTAGAGGTAACGTTCCCACCTCATGACTCGTAGTACGCGGGTTCAAATACCCGGCGGAAGTCGTCGAATTTTTAAGGGCGGAATAATTCAGGGAACAAGTCCTCCGGGAGGGACTTCAGCCGTGGGTTCCGTGTCGTAGCTTTACGGCACGTAAAAGAACCTCATATCTTCAAAGGAGGTCACTGAGCCAAATTAGCGGACGTTTCCCGCCCAACAGCAGTCTCTAATACCTCTGGTAGATGGGGGAAGCATTATAGATACCTCTCAGCTAGTAGAGCCGGTCTCGCTGGCTGGGCGGGACTGATGGTAAGCACCAGTACCGGTAGGATCTAGAGACTGGTAGAAATCATAGAGGGAAGCACAATGGACCAATACAGGTCTAAGTGCATGGGGAAACCCACCCTCTCCAATAACTAACTAACTAACTAACTAACTAACCAGGCAGTAAAACAGCCTGAACTTTTAACTGAAAATTCAGTTTATGCATTTAAAACGCACAAGAATACAACATAGATCCATATTGAAATTACGAGTAGTTGCAATTCAAGAACTAAGGCTAGTATCACTGTACGCCTGATGATGGTCCAATATAAGGACCAAAACATGCAGCATCAACAGAAAAGTAAAATAAATGTTTATGCAATAGTATCTACTTTACTTTTGGCGTCTTGTTCTGGTAGTACTTGCACTTGCAGACTTTCCTGTTCTTGGGTCGCAAGTTTATTTTCTGTGCCATATGAGAGTCAGCTGCTAACTTCTTGATGGAAGGTCTTTCCTCAAAGGCTGGTAATTACTTTGCTGTTCAGGAAATGTCCCGCTTCTAATAAGAACCTGGGGTAGAATTAGCGTACTATTGATAACTCTCATTAGATAATTGTGTTCACCTTCACATCCTACTTATATATTCCTACGTTCACGTTTTCCAAGTGGTATTTTGCTTTCGGGTTTTCAGACCAAAATTGCTTATTCATTTCTTATTTCCACATGTATGCTTTATGTCTTGCCATTTACGTTCCTATTAATTCTTAACTTACTTAATCCGTTCCTCTATATACCATACGGTGTGAAGTTTTTTTTTTTTGATCAGTTTACAGACCGTAGAATTCCTTGAAGGAGTGATCAGCTCGTCGCAAGGCCTCTATCTAAGCAAAGGACAAGACAAACACAGAATAAACACACACATATACCGAACATCCATGCCTTATTTAGCCTAATTAACTGAATAATGTTTAGTTTACTTTCAACTGGGGAGGTTATGTAGAGTCAGACGAGATAGGAAAATAGTCGTGAGATGAAGGTTGTCTGTCTCATCTTGTTTTCAGATATTTATTCCGGCATTTGCTTGAACAACCCAAGGAAAAACGATTTAGTCTATTTACTGAACCGTATAGCCATCCATTTATCAGAACTTTGAAGTGCTTCGTCATGGTAAGAGGTGCCCTCGTCTTGTGCGCCCACAGGAGCAGAGCAATTTACCTCAGGCACGATTCGCACAGCTTTCAAGTGAGAAATCTGTTGGTCAGAATCGACACTGAAACTGAAATCGAGGCTAGAGGATATGCACCCAGAGTGCCAAATTTGATAATTTGAATAATGACTCCAGGTAGAATGAAAATTACTTTGGCACTTAATATGAGTGACATATTACACTGAAGTATATGTTACGCTGTAGTGATATTGAATTCAAATAACATCACTGTCAAGCAATATATCAATGACTGAAACATTGGGCCACAGACCGGATGCTTTAATATCCCACTAGGAAGCATCACTGAAAGTAGATCTGTGAAAAGCCTGAAGATGTAGTTACTTGGTCTCTCCTTTAAGCCCACAACTGAACTGAATTTTCTGAAGCTCTTCTCCACAATGTGACGCACTGCTCAGCAACCCCGCCCCCTCCCTGTTCTAAATCTCAATTTTTTTTTTCTTTTTAGAGTTCTTAGAACTCGGAAGTGAATTATAATTCCAGACAGGTCATGGGTTCAACGGAATTCCTTTTTCCAGCCTTTGGGAATAACCCATATGTGCCTACATGTGTGCAGCCTAAGTGACACGCTTGTTACACCAAGATATTCCGCCATACAAGACTCAGATCACCTGCGCGTCATCAATCTAAATCGAAGGTCATGAAGTTACCAGCGGAAGAGGCAAACCACCTTTTATTCTTTTGATGGAGTGAGACTGAGTCCCTTGGCATTGTGACTTAAGTAAGCCTGCTATACCAGATCCGGATGATAAATGATGGAATGGAACATTGGTCAAATTATAATTGACAGGAGGAAACCGAACTACCAGGAGAAAATCCTTTCCCAGTGTCACTTTCTCTATCACAAATCCCTCATGAAATGCCCTGGGATTGAACCTCGGCCTACGCGGTGATAACGCGGCAACTATGATGGTAAAGTAAATACTTTACTTTACTTTACTTTATATTCGAAACACAAAACTATGTTAAGTCTGTAACGGGTCACGTTTAGTCCTTGTTAATATCACGGCTGCAAACTGTTACATTCGGTCTCGAACTCAGGGAACATGTCTTCAGGCTGAATCGTGACTGCAACCTTTCACTGTTCAGTTAACCACGTCCGTAACTGCTCGCTAGAGCCAAGGATAGAGCTCATAGCCGGTTGCTGTCTCCTGTACTCAGTCCAACGAGGGTTTGCCTTCTTAAAGAGCCGCCAGTCACAGGATGTCACGTTTGATAGGGAACACTCTTGCTTTATGAAGAAATTCGTCTTCTGGGTTTAGGCACCATGTATTCTTCGTTTTGGCCGACGTTTCGGAGGAACATAGCGCCTCCATCTTCAGAGCAGTTGAATGGCTTGGAATGCTGAGAGCAGCAGCTACTGCTCTCAGCATTCCAAGCCATTCAACTGCTCTGAAGATGGAGGCGCTATGTTCCTCCGAAACGTCGGCCAAAACGAAGAATACACGGTGCCTAAACCCAGAAGACGACTTTCTTCATTGTCATCGCCGTGAAAACCTCAAAACTTACACTCCTGCTTTATGTTTGTGACATCTCGGATATCGGCTATCCTGCCTAAAGTTTTAACGGTTTTGTTCAGTGACTCCAGGCAAATGTTGGGACACTGCCTCAATTTATGTAACCAACGATTTCCTCCGCGTGCTTTCCAGTTCATCATTCAGCAATCGTCCTGTCTTACGACACTACATAAAATAAGCTATTCATAATGTCGTTAAATAAACCAAAATATACAAATAAATTATCGGTCGAGTGAAATTTGGCGACCATTTATCACTGGCAGCAGAAGCACACAGAAAGCTGACCGCATTGATTGGGCATTAGTTAACGAGGAACACGAAGCTTCAGAATAAACTGAAAGTGACCATGTAGTGTTCAGTATTCCTGCTTTGTACGTGTATTTATAAGGCCCCAGGTTCGAACTTTCGACTATAGACAGGGAACCTGGCTAACAACTTTCGTTTTTAACTGATTTACATTCACTCCACATCTGACATTTGTAACTTATGTAGGATATCTGAAAGTAAACATATTTAAATAAACCTAGAAATAAAGAGGCTATATAAATTCTATGCGGATTTATACTGGAAAAGTAATATTTGTCTTTCTATCATCCTCGATCTTTATCTTCTATGTCATTCAGCGAATTTCTATGGTAGCCCATTTTACTGACATGGGAGGTTGCATGAAGTTCTGTCCTGTCGCGCAGATATCATTTTGGTGCGTGTCGGAACTTTATGATGTATACGAAAAGTCGGTCGTCTGGGTTGTAACTCCATGTAATTCAGAAATAGCTCGACGTTTCGGAAGAAAGTTTTAAATTTTGCAGGGGCAGTCTTGAAGATGCAACTGCTTTTGCTCGTAGACTGTTGGTGTGATACTTTATCAGATTTTTTATAATTTATAATTATACGACAGGTATGGCTTTATAAGGTCATCATCATCATCATCGGTCAGATAATTTTAAATAACTGCTGCATTGTGTTACATTTTCTAGTTCACTGTTGTGAAACTTAGTTATAACTAAGGCCACACCATAGCTCAAGCGGTTAGTCGCTGGCTTCCCCATCGCGGCAGCCCGGGTTCGACCCCGGGTCTGGTGAAGTGGGATTTATGGTTGACAAAGTGGCGCTGGGGCAGGTTTTCTCCGAGTACTTCGGTTTCCCCTGCCAACCTTCATTCCACCAACTGCTCCACAATCACCCTCACCTATCATCTGGGGCTGGTACAATACTCCAGAAGTGGCCGCAGTACAAGGGACTTAGTCCCACCCCACTAGCAATAATAATAATAATAATAAATAATTGTTATAACTACTTTCAAATTATTGTTGAATTTTGTTAAAACTCGAAATAGAAATGGGAATTTCACTGTAAGTTGATACTCAATTTGGATCGAACAGAATGATCGAGAAGTAATGCTCAAGACTTGTATGAAGGAGATTCTTGGTTCGAATTCCGGCCGAGACACGGGCGTTCCTGACTGAGGTATTTCGTGAATTTCCTCAGCCATCCAGGAGAGTGCCAGGAAAGTATCACGATTAGACCACTATCGCTTCCTTCAAAATCATTTTCAGTTCGTCACGCATCATTCACCCCACCGCCCAATGCCATATTCTCGATACAGAAAGTGTCGTTAAATAATCCGCTGAAAAAATATTCAAATTGGCGAGAGGTCTAAACAATTGATCTATATTGAATAAATAGACAATCAAAAGCAAACATTTCTGTCCGCTATTCTCGTACAACCTAATAGGAAATATATATATATATACAGATTGTTTAATACTTACTAGCTAACCCTATTTTTCTAGAGTACTAAGTTAGAACAATAAGACATATCCTATTTCAACGGAGTCTTACCTCAGTCACGACTTCTTGTTTATTAGTCACTGTCTTGACAAATGAAAGGGAAACATTTGTGCTGTCTTCTGGAATATTACAAGCTCAGTAGAAGTGTACCGACGTTTTGCTTCCATTCCCTGGATCTAAGGGTAAACCAAGTAGCCGACCAACTAATCAGCACCTTCAAGGTGGAGATAGTACGTGCCTCCGAAACATCCTTAAACTTCTAGAAGACCACGTGTCATTACACACTTCATACAGCAGTAAAACTCTTTAATCACACAGCAGAAGCCTTTTGTTTTTTTGCAACTTTACCTATTACAATTGAGGAAGAAAGCGGCCTCAGCATCACAATTATTTGCATATTAATTAAATACATATTTGTATGCTTGTAGACACATAAAATCAGGTGGAAAGGAGCTTCATGTGATTATTGTCGAATCAAGAAACTTCGGTAATCTTCGCGTGAGTTCGAGAGATCGGTTGTTGGTGTTCAATAAACAAGATCGGAAATGAACTCATGGCATCTCTTCTGCTTAATTATCTCTAAAACGGCAAGACTTAACGGGGAAAGTGAAAGGGTCAAAAACGTGTTTACATTTTTATGTCTTTTATTCGAAACTTTTTTGCTCCGATAAGTACTCAGTGAGTTTCGCATACATATGCATGTATGTTTTCGCGTAAAAGTCCCTAAATTGTGTTCGATCAACCACACTCTGCAAACAAATTCTATTAAAATTCTCAGGTTTAAAAATTCATGAAGCACCATTCAGCATTTCTCAAGCTGTTCCATCCGTACAGAGAGGCAGACGGATGGACGGAGCCAATTTAATAGACCATCCGAAGGGTGATGAATGTTCTTATAATGTTCTGTGGTAGCCTGTATTACCAAGGTAGCCTGTGTTTTTATATTGACGAAGAGCCACAAACAGTTATATGAACTGTTAGAAAACGATGGGAAAGTTTTTCCTGGTGTTCTCGAACACCGAATGATTCGAGACCAGGAAGGCTGTTGCTCTTAAACTAGAGCGCTAACGCACAGCGCGGCAGGAGTTTCGAAACTTTTTTATACTATCTTCAGAATTGAGGAGGAACTATGGGCTAGACGAACGAGGAATCTGGGCTCGATTCCCGGCAGGGGATATATTGTTTCTTCTCCATAACCTCCAGCCCGGATCAGGGGCTCACCCAGCCTCTTCTATAATGGGTATGGAGACAGTTTTCCCGGGGTTAAAGAGGCTGGTGCGTGAAGGTAATTACTCATTTCCATCCACAAGAATGGTGGTGCTATACTTCCACGCCACATACGTCTTCATGGCGTGGAGCTTAATTAATTAATGTAAATAAATAAATAAAATGAAACTGGTCCGTACGGTGTAATATCTAAAGTGATGATTAGGTTATTAACAATACAGAAAATGTATGTCTCTGCAGAATAGCGCCTGTAATGTGCCCTATGTCCTCTTCTTTCATATGAAAGGTTGGGCAACAAGTCCGTTGTCGGAAAACCATGTGATTGCATCAGAAGTAAAAGTAGAACCGAGTAATTGGTGCGATTTATAAAAAGTTTTTTTTTCTCTCTCGATAAATTAGGTCTATTATTTACGTCTTGGTTTTCATGACAGTTCATTTGTTACCTCAACTTCTGGAATGGTGATCTCTAGATGTAGTCTACATTTAACGTGCAAAATGCACTTAACATTTCTTCCCCTGTAATATTCATCAATATGTTTAAAGTAATTTGACGTTGAAAATTGATTAACTACGCGCAAGTCAAAGCTTTGATACTGCCTTCACTTCAGTACACTGACCAGCTTCTTCATACGGTTCTACTGTTGCCTCCATTTTCTCTCCTTACTGTTGCCTCCATTTTCTCTCCTTGCTGTTGCCTCCATTTTCTCTCCTTTCGATATATTGAGAAACGTCAGTTACCTTCGTGAAAGAATTACATAAAGCTGATTCGAAGTGATTCGTAATTAAACATATTTCCTACCTGACAAATTAAATGTAACAGAAATGATGCAGCAAATGTGGTGACATTGTTCTGGACTACCAAATGATGCGTAGAGTGAATCTGCCTCTTTGTATATGGTAACCTGGGGTTCGGACATATAATGTTTCAACTGCATTATGATCAGAAGCATATAGCTCTGCAAAAGTTCGTCTTCTTTTCTCCTCACACACCGAATTACTGACTTCATATAAGTCGCCATATTTGCTGCTGAACTACGGCCAACATTCTTCTATTGCAGAAGATACTGCAGTGTAATCATTAATAAAGTACAGGTAGATATTAGGAACTGAGTTGCTTTACTACTTAGAAAAATTGTTGGACTTACGCTGATGTTTCTTGCCAGTCAACAATCGGATTTTTTCAGTATACCGCGGGAAGCACTTATACCGCCAATATGATGGTACTGTATCTTCAGCAAACATATTGGACGTGTCTGCTTCGATCTTCAAGCTCAAGATTCTAAATTATGATATATTTTTGTAAGAATTATTAAGGAGTTTATAAAAATGTATGAATTCTTTTTAAAGTAGTGCCCATGAAATTTCTGGAACAAGCCTCACTCGCTGTAGGCTATATTCAGTCTGTAGAGAGCGCAGGTGTTGTAATTGCAAGCGGATGATTTTGGCTGACATATGTCCACGGACTGTTACGCTTACCACTCCTCGTCGAGTTGGGGCACGCGGTAGCGTCGTTGGTTCAGGCACTATGCTACAAGCCGGAAGGTCGCGGGTTCAAGTCCCGATGAGGTCATTGGATTTTTTTTTTCACTTGACCTAATCCTTCCAGCCACACTGTGGCCCTGGGATCGACTCAACCTCTAATAAAAATGAGTACCAGGAATATTCTTGGAATATTCTTGGGGATAAAGGGCGGACAGCGCGTAAGGCTGATAACTTTGCCGCCATCTGTGAGCCGATTATCTAGAAAATGTGGGAACATCAATATCTCACAACCCTATGGGCCACCACGGCCTATTGCAGGGATACCTTTACTTTTACTCTTTTTGCTCCTCAAGTTGCCATCACTTCCTTTCCCTCTTAAATATTCCGCTTTTAGCCTACTTGACTAATTTTTTTAAAAGAGTAGGCTACTGCGATCACCTTCTGAACCCGTCGTTATGAAATTCGGTATGTATATCATGACACCTGAGTCTATCTCAACGGCGTACTTCATAAATCTCTTCCATCAGTCAATGTATCTGTATTTGTATCCCCTTATCGTTGTTAGGCAACGGGCTAGTAAAAAAAATTACCGCGACAGAGAATACAGAAGCAACAGTGGAAGAATTGTTCTACGTGTCGTTTTCTGTGTACTCCGTGTCCTGTCAAGGAAAGTAAGCGATTAATTCCGGCCGCGCCATAGATGAAGCGGTTAGTCGCTGGCTTCCCACCGCGGCGGCCCGGTTTCGATTCCGGGCCTGGTCAAGTGGGATTTGTGGTGGACAAAGTGGCACTGGGGCGGGTTTTCTCCGAGTACTTCGGTTTCCCCTGTCAGTCTTCATTCCACCAAATTCTCTATCATAATCACCCGGGGCAGGCTACAATAGACCAATCAGTGGCCGCGTGCCGAGTGTACCCAGCTGGACTTCACCCCACATTAAGCGAATTAAAAAAGAAGCGATTAGTTCTTCCCAGAACTTCTCGCTAATCTTATCTTTCAACACATTCTACTAACTCATCTCTAAGCCTCGACGAATGTAACCGTTGGCGCAATGATATTATTTTTTCTAGGCTTACTTTATTGTATCCTAAACTCTGCATAGCAGACCTGTGTCTGAGTGGTCTAAGGGTGTCCAATCATGAACAAAACGGGCGCTGGCTGCCCTAAAATTCGCTATAGGATCGAACTACAAGAGGTCTTCTATAATTTCCTCCTCGTAAATTTACGTAAGCCGATCACGATAGCCGAGCGATCTAAGGCATGCACTGTCTTCGTTCGCTTGGAAACCGGGATCGTGGGTTCGAATCCCACTCAGGGCATGGATGTTTAGTTTCTGTGTATGCGTTTTCTGTGTTTATGTACAGGTAGAGGCCTTGCGACGAGCTGATCACCTGCCCAAGGAGTCCTACCGAACGTGTAAGCTCTAGAAAAACCAAAGTGAACGGAGAAGTTCATGGAGGTAGTCCTAGGCCCACTGGGGCTGTAGTGCCAAGAAAAAAATTACGTAAAGTTCAAACCGTGCAGTTCGGCTGAAGATATCCGTTCGTTTCACCGTCTGATACTGAAAACAATGAACAGAATTTACTGTGACTGCAAACTTGTTCAATGGTACTGAATTACAGGTAGCTATAATTTCGTTTTTGGTGACATATATAGAGTAATTCTGTAAACGCCACAGTAAAATAATATCGCCAGCTAATGAGGTAAGCTAGTCATGAACGAATATTACGCTCATTATCTTAAGGTCCCGTTAGACCCTTCAGATGCCTTCTGTCCCCTAAACTCTCAAAGATAAGCAATGACGTCTACGATGGATTATAGTCTGTGTAGTAGGTTCTGTCGATTTCTCTTCTATTCTTCCCCCCCCCCTTTGAAATTTGAAATTGTCAGTGTCGTGAAGATCTATATCATCGTCTTCTGTGCTGTGACAGAGCGTAGCCTGGTATGAGGTATCATCTTGGAAGAACACACTGCTTCCATGTTCATGGTTGAAGCGGCATGCCTTTCGGTGAGTCGTAGCGCACATGACGGCATAAGAAATTTCGTTCTGTGGGCAGAACTGGTTATTCCCCGCCTCAGATATTGCTTAAAATACGGAATTTGTAAGCTGACCCCTGTGTGATAACGAACTGGGTTCCGATTAACTCGTGGAGCTTCTGGTACATTCCGAAAATAGGCCTGCGTAAGGAACTTATGGTCCATTCTGAGGGGTCAGAAGTAATTATGGAATGTACGATATGTTCCATGGCCTTGCAAGCTAACATTTAGAGTTGCTTTTCGAACACCCGGTCCCGGTACCGGAATGGTAAGTCCTTGCACCGATAATGATCTGCGACCTTGTCTCTGATCGTAAATGGTGTCATATTTCTGCACAAAATCTCCATCCGGGCTCCTAATATCCAAGGTTTGTTCCTTGACCTATAAATTAGTTGATGTGTCTCCTGTGTGGACCGGCCCCGTGACTTGAACAGGAAGTCACCGATGCTTGTAACGTTTGTTTTACAGCCAGTATGCAGTTCCTACTGTCTTCATGCTTCAATACCAAAAGGACACAAAGAACTGAGTAACATTATCCACGTCTTCTGACTGGCAAAACAAAAAACAGGGGAAACTATTTATGGACCCAGTACTGATGTCTCACGGTAGTTGTACTGACAGTTGCAAATAGTCTTCGGACAGTTCTGGCCGTCTCCATTTGTTAAGGGCAACAATGGGTATATTGCCGCTGCTTCAAGCTAGCACAATTCACAACGAAAATCACAGCGGCGTAAAGTATACCAAATTAGCGTTCCAGATGTCGCCAAACACTTTTTTCTTTTATCCTGTTTTATTTTTACGCCAGGATCAGTTGTTTCTTAATAAAGCCGAAATAATTCTCAAATGATCAAGTGACTTGATACACACAACTGTCTGCGTAAACATAGATACTTGTTTCTGCGGTTAGGTCTGTTATGAAAAGTCTCTCTCAAGAGAGTTGTTATTCCATCCAGGCTGAAACGCTCCGGCTCTGCGAAGAATTGCAGCGAGAGTGAAGAACTTCTTGACACCAACACGACAAACTCTGGTATGAATGCCGTGTTTTCTTCTATTTCTATGCACATTATTCATTTCTCACATTCAATCTGTCGTCATATACGCATATATATGGTCGTGATCCAGGATAGTGCAGTCGGTATGGCGAAAGGCTATGGGCTGGACGACAGAGGTGTCGGAGTTCGAATCTCGGTGGGGCAAAAATATTCTTCACCTCGTCCAGGCCGGCTCTGGGGTGCACCCAGCCTCCTATCCAAGGGCACCGGTGGCTCTTTCCCCGGAAGTAAAGTAGCCGGGGCGTGAAGCTGACCACTCACCTCCAACTAGTGTCGGGGTCCAGAAAATGTGGGTCAGTACATCTACTCCCCCATACGTCTTCATGGTGTAGTGCTTAATTAGTTAAGCACAGTGTATATGGGCCATGTTGTGTGTGTTTGAGCCGCCGCGAGTGCGTGCGTTCGTCTCTCTACCATTGTACAGTGACAAGACCTGTCGTGCTGCGTACCACTCTGTCAGTAAAGTCATCAGTGCAGGAAAAATTCAGTAGCTCTCTTCCTCAATTTTCTGTAAACAAACTTGCAGACCAAACATCTTAAGTTATTTTGCACTTTCTCTTCCAAAACCTTAAAGGTGCATAACTGGTTAGGTTTTTCAGTGGAACGTCTCATGGTTTAACTTACGCTTTGCATGCCATACCTCTCCGTTCGTTTCACGTGTCTCGATTACACCACGGTCTAGGAGATACCTTGGCGAAGAAAATTAAACCAAAATATACTTAACCATTATCAGAATTGTCATCCGTAATCATGAATTGGAACGAAGAACAATTCCATTGCCTTCTGTCAACACACTGAACAGTTATATAGGCCCTGTGTAACAGAAGAATGTTGCTACCTTGACTACGTAAGCAAATTGGAACACAACTGAACGTGGGATATTGTGTTAGGTAGGATTTATTCACACTCTACTAACCGTCATGCTGGTGAAGCCATCTGAGTGTTACGTCAGACACAGGAAAAACAAATCCTCCATTCCGTTATTAAAAAAGAATAACACGATCTATGTGCTAATGTTGGTTTACCAGTGATCTTAGCGGCTTAAGAAATTGATCTATATGCACTTTAGTGTTTTTATTACTATGATGTGTACCTACATTTAGGCTCCCTTCACTTACGGAACCGCGCCTTCATCGTATTCTGCTATGCACTGTCAGTAGTCAGTAGTTTCACTCGTGTTTTGATTGCTTCACGGACCTTTGTATTTGTATTTGTATTTACTCCGTACTTATTACTTAGTTCACCTTTCGAAGACAGTGAAAGAGAACCGACTCGCCATTGCTCCTAAAATACAAATTTTGTGCAAGAGAGATTTTGTATAAAAATGCTTAGACATATTGCTAAATTTCATCCGCTTAAGATTTGTTGTGTTTATGGAATAAAAATTCACATTAAATTACATAACTTTAATATTAATGTGTTTGCAAAGCATTTTGTGTCGAATTGAAACCACCTGGAAACAATTCTCTAACATCTTCGCTACCTCCATATGTTCAGTAATGAAGCTGCGCTTAAATTGTTCTACTATTAAGACAATCAGCGGAACATGAAGAGATTGACATGAAGCAGCGTAACTGTGGATCTCTGGATGAAATGATTTGTGTCCTGAATGCACGAGTACAAAATGTAATGGAGCCATGAGATGAAAGATCTGAAGTTACACAATTTTATCTAACTATAGCAATGAATTATCGAATGTTCACACGTTACATGGGTATAATTCGTGCAGCGGTCACGAACAAGCTAACAGTCTTTTGTTTCAGTCTATTGTGTCTATTTTGTGAGTACTGATAGATAGCTTGAAGTGTAGTGTAATAAATACAGAAGATAATGTACGATTGACTATTTATGCTTGCTATTTGTGGGATATGGTGTGAGACGTCGGCCTAGATGTATCAAATTATAACATGTAAGACTGCACTGGATACAGGAGAAAGCAGGAAAGTTGACAATAGCAAAACGTAAAGTTGTCCCGCCGGTCACGGTAGCCGAGCGGTCTAAGGCATGCACTGTCTTCGCTCGCTTGGAAACCGGGATCATGAGTTCGAATCCCACTCAGGGCATGGATGTTTGTGTGCGTTTTTCTGTGTTTGTGTACAGGTAGAGGCCTTGCGACGAGCTGATTACCCGCCCAAGGTGTCCTACCGAATGTGTAAGATCTAGAAAAACCGAAGTGAGCGGAGAAGTTCATGGAGGTAGGCCTAGGCCCACTGGGGCTGTAGTGCCAAGGAAAAAAAAGTGGTCCCTGTGCTTAACTAATTAAGCACTACGCCATGAAGGCGTATGGGGGAGCGGATGTATAAATCCATATTTTCTTGACCTCGGCACTAGTTGGACATGAGTAGTCAGCTTCACGCCTCGTCCGCTTTACTCCCGCGGAAAGAGCAACCATTACCCATTGGATACGAAGTTGAGTGAACCCCAGAGCCCGCCTGGACGACACGGAGAAAAGAAAATTCTTGACCTTACCGGGACTCGAACTTCGATCTCGAAGTTAATGATAATAGTATGAAAACTTATAGGCCTTGCTATAGCTCAAGCGGTTAGTCGATGGCTTCCCACCGCGACAGCCCGGGTTCGATCCAGGGTCTGGTCAAGTGGGATTTGTGGTGGACAAAGTGGCGCTGGGGCAGGTTTTCTCCGAGTACTTCGGTTTCCCCTACCAATTTTCATTCCACCAAATTCTCCATCATAATCACCCGGGCCAGGTACAATAGGCCAATCAGGGGCCGCTGTGCCGAGTGAACCCAGTTGGACTCCACCCCCCACTAAGCGAGAAATTAAAACTTATATAAAAATTGATGAGACTTCCAAGTGAAATCTCACCTGATGTCACATTATTAATTGCATTAAATAATTCCACAGGAAAAAAAAGTATTTCTTGAGAAGTCGATATTCTCCCAGACTATCATGAAATTCTCACAATTTTATGAAACTCGAAAATTCACTGTCATGTTTTCACTGCATCTTGCGCAATGGATGGCAAGTGTCTCTAAGAGCACGTGCTAGAACTTAAGGAGAAAGTAATTTTGCTTCAGATTAACTTTCCCACGACATTAAGAAAATACTTTCATTCATGTAACATTATAGTTCTTCTAAAATAAATTATAACTGCCTAATTTATTGGGAAAGGTTCTGTTGAATCTTAGCTGCTAATGTTATTATATCAGGTTCATAATTGATCATCAGAAAAACAACCCACGCACAACCAGCATCACTTTCATCGTAAGCCTCTTTCTACAATCGGACTCCAGATAATTCATTGCAAAAGAAAAAAAAAGAACTTTCACAAGCGTATATAGAAAAAGAAATTGATGAAAACGTCACTGCAGTTCTCTCAAAATACATAATATAACTGACAGAGCGTTTCAAATTTTTGTCTTTTCATATTAAACTCCAACGTTTGTTTCATGTGCAGACCTCTCTTAATGTTTTTCATTCCATTTCTTCAGCACACTTACGTAGTTCAAGAAACTTTTCTCACCACCTTAAGAAATTTCACCCTTTCCTCGAGATGCCTGAAGCCCGACAACCTTGAGAAGACCCTCATATTTCGGAAATGACACCTGGCGAGGCTTGCAAACCTGGGTTCTTACTAATTTGATATTCACGCTCTTATTCAGTCCAGAGAAAAAATGCTTTACTTTACAACAGCTAAAATTGATGTTGATATACTCTGAACTTCTATCCACGTGTTATCTGTAGACCTCCATAAAACTTGCAGGGTCACAATTAATTCGTTCATCATCATCATCAGTAATCTGTCAGACGACGGGTCCACATTCTCTTCCAAAACAATTCCTCCACTTAATGCGATCTAGAGCTTTCTCCTTCAAATGACAGTATCCTCTTCTGTCCCCAAGGTCATCCAGCATCTTCTTACGTCTTCTTGTCACTTCTATCCGCCCCTCTATCTTTCCTTCAATAACTCCTTTTAGAAGGCAGTTTCTGCGTAAAACATGACCAATCCAATTAGCCTTCCGTTTTCTTATTTCGTGTAGGATATTCCTCTGCTCATTGTGCATAAAAGCATTTCTTGTCCCCCCCCCTCCTCAAAACAGGTTTATATCACTCAGAGTCTCGATAGATATGTGAAGTACATCCACGACTGAGCTAGTTAATAATGTTGTACCTCCTGCTTGAAAAACAATATAGAATCTTATTTAAAGGGCGTGAAATAATTAAGTTGAACTCACTTTAGTCACAACTCTCATTACAACTTCCATGTGAATCAGACCGTATTTAGCATCAAGAATTTCTGGGGAAGAACTAATCGCCTACTTTTTATATACTATACGGACCTCACAGAAAACGACACGTCCAAGAAATCTATTGTTGCAAGTGTATTCGTTGCAGCCATAACGTTTTCACCGAGCCGTTGTCTACCAACGATAGGAGGATGTACATGGAGGCACAGACGATGGGAGAGATTCACGAAGTACGGCGTTGAGATGGGCTCACGAGTCATGACATACCATATTTCATAAAGACTGGGTCAGCCATTTAAGAGTTGATAAGAGGGGATTCACAGACACAAAGACACAGACAAGATGGAGAACGCATGTTTTAGGAAAATAGACTAAAAACACTTCTTTATGAGTAAGAAATTGAAAAGTCACAGCGGAAAACAGACATATTTTGAATAATTTTGCTTCTTTGTAATTCTTGCTAAGAGCGCGGTCGTAGCAACACAAACTATTTAGATCATATTTATTTGAGAATCTGAAAATATTTGTACGGTAGCACCCCAAATATCTAACCCACATGTTGTTTTGTGTTTTGTCCATGTTGGCCATTTACAAATACTGCTTTGCATAGGATCGTAAATGAACTATTTCTTGTATATATCAAATCATAAGTCGAAATTTCATTAAATTCAGGAAAAGAGATATTTACATAACATTTTGATTATGAGATATATTGACCGATTAAGTGGCCTCCGTAGTCTAGGGGTAACGTTCCCACCTCGTGACTCAAGGTACGCGGGTTCAAACCCAGCGGAGGTCGTGGAATTTTTAAGGGCGGAAAAATTCAGGGAACATATCCCAAGGGGACCTCTGAGCGAAATTCAGGACATTTCCCGCCCAACAGTAGTCTCTAACGCCTCTGGTAGATGAGGCAAGCATCGAGATACCGCTGAGCCAGTAGAGGCCGAACTCGCTGGCTGAGACGGGACTGATGGCACGCACCAGTACCGGTAGGGAATAGAGACTGGTAGAATATCATAGGGGGACGCACAATGGACCAACAGTTGGTCTAAGTTAATGGGGAAACCCACCCTCTCCAAATACAATACAATACAATACAATACAATACAATATTGACCGATTACAAAGCATAATTTACGGGATCATAAAGTTTCTTCTTCTTAAGGGTTTGGGACACAGAAAACAGAGAAACATTGACTGGTGGTAAGTATATGAAACAAAATGCTGAAGATAATGTTCTTGTTCCTACAAAGGAGATATCTAAGAGCGTCGCAATTAGTACACATCTCTTAACATCGTTGTGACTGAATCAAGAACAACTAGACTACTTCATCAGTTTCTTGCTAATAAACAAGTCCAGGAAATTGGAGACAGAAACAGGTCTCCGCAGCCTCCGGCAGGGCAGAGAGTGGGGGGGGGGGGGGGGGGGGCGCCCGGCATGCGCTGGGCCGTTCTNGGGGGGAGGCACTCTCGCCTGCTACCGGAGTTTTTGTAACAGTTTCACCAAATTTCCTGTTGCTAGATCACTCTCTCCACACTTGGATCATCACGGCACCCTAATCCCGTACAGCTTCTCTCTCATTAGAGTCTTGTAAAATTACGGAAGGAAAGCGTTCATTGACTTGGCTGTCTGTCTCTATACGTGTACGTTCTCCATAACTTGGATCCATCATACAGTCATAACCGGATACATATCAAGCATCACGTAAGGAACTGTAGAGATGCAACTTCTCGAATTCTTAATCTCGTTACAAAATGGGGTGGCCAGCATCAAGCCCCAGCAGTTTTACCGGCACGGGAATAAACTTCGGTGCCCATTGGGTGGCAGGTTGAGTGGACCTAAGGGACAGTTTGAACGTAGTGGAGAGTATACATTGGCACGTGATATTTCTCTTGCCCCCGATCGGAATTGATTTCGTTATTATTCACTCATCTGCATTTCAGTTTTCCTGATAATATCTTTTTACAAAATATTTTAGTTCGTTTATTTCTTGTGTTCTGCTCAGTGCTACACATTGAGCTGGCTTTGGTCTTCATTTATGTGCTCTAACAACATTAGTGAACAAACAGACTTTGCTGATTGGTCAAGTCACTTTTAGTGACTTAGTGTTATTTTGCGGCACTGTCAGTAACTAGAGCACATACAGTCGACTGGGAGGGCGATAGATGATCGACAAACGAGAAAGATTCTAGAAGGTTGCTACCGTGACCTAATCGACGTACTATCCAGGCATCGGCTTGGAGGAACTGAAGAAAATATCGTAAAACAAGTTTGGATAACCGGTGCCCCAACCGAGTACCTTTGCCAATGCAAGCCTATAGAGTTAAATTATTTTTTTTTAATTCGCATAGAGGGGGGGGGGTAGTCCAGTTGGGTCCACTGGGCACGACGGCCACTGATTGGCCTACTGTACCTGCCCCGGGTGATTATGATGATGGAGAATTTGGTGGAATGAAGATTGGTAGGGGAACCGAAGTACTCAGAGAAAACCCGTCTCACCACCACTTTGTCCACCACAAATCCCACTTGACCAGAGCCGGGTTTGAGCCCGGGCCGCCGCGGTTGGAAGCCAGAGACTAACCGCTTGAGCTATGGCGCGGTCTAGCCTATAGAGTTACTGCCACTCCAGCCCGTTCGGTATACGGATTTATTGGCTGGGGTTTGATTCCCACAGATGGTGCGACCGTAGTGTGAAGGTGACCACTTATTTACTTCTACGGACGAGGTTATTAATCATGGAGCTTTACCTCCAGTCCTCAAATACTGCTGCGGGAGGAGTTAAGTTTAGATACAGGGACGACTTTGGCTTTTACGAAGATTCTCGTTGGTTCATTGTTTCGACTCGCCTCTTTCATTTGTGTCCAGCACTTTCCCACTCTCTCCTGTTGCTATATAAATTACATTATAGCACAATAAGCGAGGCAGGAGCCATTTAATGCCATTGTATTATACTACGTTAAGCACGGAAAATTGTTTAACCATATTCTTTCCTCGGAGTGAGGAATCTAGCTTTGAAAGTATCACTAAATTTATAGTTAAAACAGAATGCGGGTCTGTATATTAAGAATCATACTGTGGTTGAAGGACAGCTAAAGTTCATACATTGTGTTGCTGGCTTCGAGATGTGAGACTTTTAAAGCCACAAGTTATACTGATATGTGGTCAGTAACGGATTCAGTTATACACCTCAGAGATTAATGAACTAGAACTGAAGGTAACAATTATATCGAAAGTTTGTAAACTTTTGAGATGATAATGTATACACTTAACTGATTTAAGTCACCTCTTCCTACAGGAGAGCGAATTTGTGTTAATACTTCAAGAATGAGGCTGCATTAGATACGGCAAACTCGTTTGTCATGAGTTCTGTTTACTTTTCTTAAGTTTCAGTGTGAAAAGAGCCAATAAGCCAAATTTTGTGAATAGTCAAAATCCAAAAATCTCCAGTAATATCTATTACCGTGTTGCTCGCACCAAATTATACAGAACCCCTAAACTTCTAATGAACAATTAGAAGTTTTGATTCGAGAGTTATCATGTGTATAACGTGACATGTATTATTTGTAATGACGTGTTCACTTTTTTCTTGGTGTTGTGTCTTCAGGGGTTTGTCGTTTTCAGCACCCCCAGTAACCTAATCTCTCAGTCTTCACATTCCATTTTCATCTTCCACAATAAACTTCATACATTTTTCACTTATATGTAGGTCTCCCTCAACTTCTGATTCTTCTTATAGTGATCAGCACAACACAGTTTTCAATAATCTTTCCTGTATTCGTTCAATATGAACATATCCCATTTCAGCAGTCTCTCTGTCAGGTTTTTTCATTGCTGAAGTAACATCCATTACTTCCTGTACCCTTTCATTCTCACTCTACTTTCTCTCCTCACCTGAAGACGTGTTAAATAATTCACTTCAACAGCCCTTATTTTACTCCTTCCTATTGCAGTCAGTGGCACCTGTCAGCTTCATATAACAGAATATTTTCAACTATGCTGTGGAAAACTTATTAGGGCTTTTTTTTTTTTATAAATTAATATTTCATTCATTTATTCATCAGTAATCTGTCAGACGACAGGTCCACAGTCTCTTCCATAACAGTTCTTCCTTTTAATACAATCTCAAGCTTTCTCCTTCGATTAAAATATCCTCTTCTGTCCCCAAACTCATCCAGCATCTTCTTACGTCTTCTTCCTCGTCTTCTGGGCACTTCTATCCGCCCCTCCGGTTTGTTTTGTCTCCAAAGGAAACATCTCGCATATATGGTATCTCTGTTTTTAGAAAGAGACTATCCAGGAAAAGTGATAATGTGGTAGTTTTTCCATTTGCTTTCCACATCGCAGTACAACAGCCGTTCAAACCACTCTGGTCACGCCTGTTGCTATACGAACTTGAACAATCTCGAGTATCATTTGCTCTGTGCTTCAAGTCGCTGCTGATGACGCTGCTTCCGTCATTAGTTTTTGGTTTTTTGTGTCTCTCTTCGTCTGATGCCTACCCTTTGACCTGTCCAGCAAGGGAGGCCCTGCCAGTAGCTACGCTACCGCTGGTATAGCTCTCAGGGTCCTTGGCACACTCAAACCCCCTCACCACGATAAGGTGGAGACACCAACGAGGAGGAAATTAATATTTATGAGACAGATAATTTTATAATAAATTCGTTGTAACTTCCTCCATATGCGTGTTATAGTGTTACAGTTTATGATGATGTTTGCTAGAATGCAGACATTGATTTTAAGGTCATGGCATACCTTAAGAAGAAGCCTTGCAGCCACGAAGTTGCATAGTGACGAGCAACGAATGGGCGTGGTTCAGAACACAAACCACAGAACATTCCGGTGTATAACGGTTGCAGCCGTTGCTATGGGGATAGTGTCAAGGTAAATCTCTCCCCACCCTCCTAATCTGCAAGACAACTAGAGAAAGCGCGGGCAGCGAATTGCGTAACTGACCGCCGGTTTTTGTGGCGATCAGAAGCGAAGGAGTTGCTGGTGACGTCACAACACAAAGCCAGACTGATTTCTTGAGAGCTAGTAAAAACTGCCGTCTACGCGCCTCTCTCTCTCTCTCTTTCTGACACCAACCAACAGGTGAAGTAACCATCTAATTAGCAAATGATGTGAACCTAACCAACTACAGAAAACGAAACTAACTAATCAATAGTTCATTCACCCAACTACGGAGCTATCCACTGGATTCAGCTGGCATACAACTGACGTGTACATTAAACAGTAAATAAGGTATAAAAATTTGTGACAATGATATATTAATACAATTATTGACTTTTTGGACATCATCCGTCTTACTGTTTTTCAAATTAAAAACAACGTTTCGGAGACTGGACTTTGTCTCTGTTCTCAGGTAAAAACCTACTCAATTTGGCCCGGTCGATAGAGCTGGACGATGGACAAAGTTCCAAAAATGTAATAATAACACATGAAACAGTGGTTATAAAACACTAAATATAACAGAATTTCTGACGAGCCGCCACTGACGTTAGGAATTGCAGTCATAAATTATCGAGTACAAGGGAATTCCTGACGAGCCGCCACTGATTACAGTGAAGAGAGGTGACTGGACGATACTTTAAAAGAATCTGTTCGAATTGAATACTTCAATTCCCATTCCCATACCAAGCCGCCACTGACGTTAGGAATTGCAGTCATAAATTATCGAGTACAATGGAATCCCTGACGAGCCGCTACTGATTACCGTGAAGAGAGGTGACTGGACGATACTTTAAAAGACTCTGTTCAAATTGAATACTTCGATTCCCATTCCCATACAAGCCGCCACTGACGACGTATAACATGCAGCGAGAGGACAGAGGTGACAGGGGAATTAATTGCCGTAACGTGTGCACACTGAATGTTCTGGTGTCTGCTGCACGTCACGAAGCTCCAGCAGAGGTGACAACCGATCACAGGGGCCGCGCGGCCTAAGACATGAACTCTCTTTGTTCGCTCGAAAGCTGGTGTCTTGGGTTCGAATTTCAGTCAAGGCATGGATGTTTGTGGGTTTGTTCTGTATTTGCGTTGTTCTGCGTGTAGGTAGCGGCCTTGAGATGGGCTGATCCCCCGTCCAAGGGGTCTTACCGACTGTGTATAGGATTAAGAAACTGAAACAGCGACCAATGTCCAACAAAAGGACTGCAGAGCCATAGACAGAGAGAAATAGGTGACTTAATTTTCTACAAGTCTGTACATGTAGAATTGTTAGTGCATAATGTATGTCCGTTTGCCTTGTTTGTCTATGCTTGCAGTCAATCCTCCGATGTCATCTGAAAGATGGATTTGTTGTTTCTTAGTTTAACAGCGTCTTCTGAACTGCATAACATGTAATTGGCATCAAATGTGAACTTATTGTGAACTGAGAAGTATATGGAGGTAGATGGTGGTAATATGTTTTAGAGTACATAACCACTCGACTTCATCTTTCAAATTGACACGTTGTACGTGGACATTAGGTCTCGTAAGTTGTGGATTTATAACAATGTTAACATTAGATGTTCGATTAGGCTGTTATGTCTACTGTTATCTACAAAGGATAATAATTTTTCAGTGCAGTGGAAGGGGGAGTCAGTGGACAAGTTGGTACCGATCAGAAAACGATAGTGGTCTACTTTCTCAGCATTTATCCGGAAGGACCGAGGAAAGCTACGCAAAACTGCAGGGTTTTGTATAGGAAAAATCTTTTTATGGAGTTGGGAATATAAGTGGTTTTCAGATTTGATAGGCCAATTTTAAGGTTTCTACATCTGCCTCCAAAAATCTGACCCTTAAAATCTGCCAGAGTGCTAATTTATTCTTGTTCATATCATCACAATTTCATTGTTGCAGCGCGCAGATGTAGTGCAGGCGAGTGTGACAACACGAGGCAGTCGCAAATACAATCCAAGAGACAGACCGCTGCTGGAAGAAGAACCAGGTGCCTGGCGTCCAGAGAGAACGGAACATCGCCAACCCAGCAGACCACTGTCCCAACAGAGGGGCCGCAGCTCTGCTTCAAGCAAGGGCCCCAGTTCTGAAGCAGCGCCATCCCCAGCGAGCAGCAGGAGAAGGACTGGGAACAGGACAGCGCACATACATGTAAGTGCAGTTGTACAATCTACTGGCTCTTGCCTTAACATGCAGACGAAAGATACCTCCGAAGAATCGGTAACGATGTACCAGACTACACGGCGTAGCAGCCCAGCAGACAGTAACTTTAATATATTGTAACATGTTGCGCAACATGTTTGCTATTATACTTCCTTCTACGTCTGTGTTTCCTCGTTACTCTGTTCATCTGGAATTCTCCAGTATATAATTTGTACGCATTTCTTCCTTCTTCATGGTTCTTACCATAGCTGTCAGACTCATCTTTATGAAACATACCTTCTTAAAATTTAATTCAGATATTATAAATTGTTGAAATATTAATTACATATAGCTCCAAAATTAAAACTATGGAAATGACCACAGTTACTGCATCTTACTGCTCATAACTACTTGTGCAAGATCATCCTACAGTTCACTAACCGCTTGAGGTAGATGTTCTTCTGCTCATGTCCGCTGTCCTACATTCCAAACCGCAAGACCACACAGCAAGTTGGAGAAGTGATGAAGATCGTCGTTCAGAACATCTCTCTTAGGTAGAGGTGGAAATGGTGAAATTATCCCTGTGCTTAATTGAGCACCAAACCATGAAGATGTAAGAAAGAGTGGAGGTACATCATCATGCCTTCTGAACCTCAGCACTAGGTGGACTGAGTTGTGACACTGGCTATCCTGACTGCAGTTTCTCTTAGTTACTATCAGGCCCTCCAGGAAATGCCAGAACAGTACCACAATTAGGTCTTTACCTCTTCCTTCTGAACCTTTCCCATTCATTAATTACCTGTCTGGACAGCCATAGAGCGTACTCTTCAGCTCAACATCATTTTTCCCAAGTATATTAGTATTTCTCTTGGTTACTATCGGTCCCTCCAGGAAATGCCAGAACAGTACCACAATTAGGTCTTTACCTCTTCCTTCTGAACCTTTCCCATTCATTAATTACCTGTCTGGACAGCCATAGAGCGTACTCTTCAGCTCAACATCATTTTTCCCAAGTATATTAGTATTTGATTTCTGTGTAATCACACATAAACAGTAAAATGTCAAAAAGTTATCAGTTCTGCTATGTCTGTACTTTTATCCTTTGGTTTGTTTCCAGTACAGTTACCATGGTAGCCATTCTTCAGAAGCTGAAAGTCATTCAGTTGGTCAATAAGTTCCATACCTTATGCAACAGTGTTCATAAGAGCTCACCACTGGAATGTATTCTGATCCAGTCTACTTCTTACATATAAATCTGTTACGTAGTTCGTTTCCCAGAATGTATCAAGTTCTTGATTCTTTTATAACATCAGCTGTTTACTGTGAGGAGTTGTCAGCCTCCTTCTCAACTCCAAAGTTATAGTGCTACCCCCTGTTACCTGTACATTACTACTTACTTAATACATCTCCGGCAGTCCTCCATACCTGAAGGCCTTTTTCTCCAGCTGCAGCCTGTAGTTGTGCAATGTCATGGTAACTGAGGATGTTCTCTTAACCCTGGAGATAAAGCTATAAAAGCATTAGCAGTGTCACTGTGGCAATCACGATTAAATAAACTGGGAATATGTACTTCACATTTAACAAAAGATCTCTAAATTACATTTAAGATCACTTTCGTCATAGAGTAGTCTTACAAAAAACATAGAAGCTCTCCAAATTACAGCATAAAGTTGCTCCTCACTCCATGACGAAAATTCAGTATTCAGTATGCCTATATCTAGACAGGGTACATTTATATGAAAATCTGTGAGATCTGTATAATACGTGTATTTTGATTTAAAAAACACCACACCAAAACGATCTCCTATGTATTTTTTCTTATTCTTTTGTCACACTCTTCTAGAAGTGAAAAACCAGTATTACATACATTTTAGATTAATAATAATGTCACTTAGATCTGTGACTACAGATGGGGTTTTAGCTAATTAGATTTATTGACACCTTAGAGGTTGTAAAAACAAATAACTGTAACACTCATGCTGATTTCCACATTTTCAAACAAATACACTCTAAGACTTCTCCAGCCTGCAGTGTTTTCACTAGTCATTGCTTCGTAACAGGTCTCAACAATGGCTGTTCCTTTGAAGTGTTTTCACTAGACGTTTCCTAGTAACAGATGTTAACAATGGCCATTCCTCTGCTTCCCATGCAAAATTTAATGTCATTACTTCACGTGCATCATGAGACTGCCCACTGTCTACAGATTCCTGAACCAGAGACTGCATCCTCAGTGTTAACTTCAGTCGCACAACAACTTGTTTCTTCACGCAGAAGCTTCCAGGAAGAACACTCTGCTCCAGGAGAGGTTACTCCCCAGTCAGAGAGCCCTAGACGACATCTTGGTATTACCCCAAACTCCAGACACACTCCTGCTGACAAGAACATTGGACAAAATCGGAACAGGACACAAACCAATTCCCATAGGTCAGACGACACCTCAACAGAGTTTTCAAGGAGATCCCGAAATGGGAGGAGACACTCAACAACCTCTACAGAGACTCCTAAGAGGTCTGGCAGACGTGGTGCATCTACTGGGCGTCGTAGACAGCAGGACTCTCTGTCCAGTGGCATTACACCAGCTACTGTTCAGCATAGTACCTCGGTACAACCCGTCAGAACTGAAACATCATCACCACCACCATTAACAGAGGGTTCATCAACTGTCAAGATACCAGATGAAACAGAGATACCTCTTGAGATATCTAACACCACAACAGGGGTAACGACACAGCTAGAAGTAAAGGAAGAACTTCCAGTTGCCGATGTTCCAGAATTAGTAAGCATTAAGACAGGGGACCTGCTTGAAATCAGAAGGAAAGATGCTTCAGACAGAAGTGGCAGGAAAATTGATTCATCCCAAACAAACGTTAGTGGAAAGAGGAATAGAGGTAATAACGTCATACTGGACTCTGTAAGTTCTACAAGTTCACAACAGCCCCATAGGCAACCTTCAAGTTATATTGACGTACTTCCAAACGTACCTAAGGGTACGTTGACTTCGTCACATGATCTCCCATCTGAGATTCCAAGGAGGGGATTCACTAGAAGAACAACTACAACAGATTTTCCTCCTAAGGAATGGGAAAGGCAATCTACATCAATATCTGTAAGGCGCAAGAATGTGGTTGCTGAAGTAGATGTCCCAGTGAATGGACCAAGAAGCAGAGGACAGCCCCGAAACAGGGCCAGAGAATCAGCAGAGACAGAAAGAAGTGTGGAGGTTAGACATCAGAGGACACATCACAGGAACTCCATCACATCTGGTATAAGTAGAGTTGGCTTATCAGATGATGCGGTGCCAAGGAGCAAGCCACCAATTACAACTGGGAACTTAGGTCGCCAGACCTCATCTAGAAACAGAGATGTGACCCAGACTCCTCTGAATAGTAGAGATGGTAGCAGGAGGAGCCACTTCAGAAGAGATCAGTTTGAACTCCACAAGGTAACAAACACATTAGTTATGGTATTATTTAAGTGCATAATCTTCAAGACAGAAATAAATTATTTGGTAGCGAGGTTGGAAATACACAGAACAAGTTGAATCTTGTTCATATCTCAAGTTTCCTTAATATCCACTTAATATTTTTTTTTTACCTTGGCACTACAGCCCCAGTGGGCCTAGACCTACTTCCATGAACTCCGTTCACTTCTGTTTTTCTAGATCTTACACATACAGTAGGACTCCTTGGGGGAGTGATCAGCTCGTCGCAAGGCCTCTACCTGTAGACAAACACAGAAAAACGCACACAAACATCCATGCCCTGAGTGGGATTCGAACCCACGATCCCGGCTTCCGAGCGAGCAAAGACAGTGCATGCCTTAGACCGCTCGGCTACCGTGACCGGCCTATCCACTTAATGTTATCTCCTGAAATCACTGCTATTATCAAAGCCATCCCATACACATGATCCTGAGCTAGTTCCCTCAGACAACCAAACAGCTATATTTCCCTCCTATGACCTACATGCCCAGCACAATAAAAATGATCACTTTGAATACAATAAAGGAGAAGGATGGATTATGTTAAAATGGCTTTTAATGGAATAGACTTTAAAGATGAGAAATGGATGTGAAAAGTTCAGGGTCATGGTTTTGGTATTAGCAGTGTTGAAAATATTGGTTCTTTTACCAGAGGGTTAGTTAATTAATAAGACGAATTTTAGAAAGATAGAGTGTGAGGGAAGTAGATGGAACTGACAGGTTCTAGTAATATTAAATTCCAGGGTCTGTACTAGACAATTAATTTTATTAATATCTGACTATCTCAGGAAGAGAGAGTGTCAGGATGGGAGGTGGATGAAACTGGCTCAGGATTATGTCCAGGCTCTGTTGTAGAACTTGGTTTGTTTGTTTTGCGAGATGACACAATATTCTTAAGTGGATGTTGGCCTAATATCCCTCCATGTTATTTTAAATGTGATTGACTGAAGTTACAAATAATGACCAATAATTTCTTCTTGACGATTTTGTATATTTTCACTTATTATTCATAATAACTGGATTATTAATTTCTACAATGACACATATGCAGCATAACATGCAGTTAGGGCAAACACTACCTGTTGTATGTATAAGAACCATGAAGGGCTTGGTGGTGGGTGATGCGCAGCATCAAATGCATTAGATTAGGAATCAAATTGCTTCACATTTTGGTTGCTTCACCCTGATTTTGACTGGATAGGCTTAGGCCCCAGAGACCCTCTACTGGTTCCTTTATAAGAAGGAAATTTCCTGCTCATGCACCTCAGTGTTCCAATTTGTGGTCAGTCTGTTCACAAAGTTATAACGGTATTCTCTTTTCCTTTGTATTTTATAGCCTTCCAAAATGCTCATGGTACTAATGATGAAGTGTAGCGCCAAGTGCAGCATGGGACAAAGAAGCAAAACATAATCGCCCGTCCTGTATACAATATTGCATTATTTCAATTGTTGTAGTAGTTATTTATATAATCCTGGCATGATTGCTTAGTTGCAAACATAGCTATGTTTATTAATTATTGACTATTCACTACATTTTCTTCTGATTTCAGTCTGTTTCCAGCTCTGAGAGCCCTGAGAATACTCCACAGAGTCAATCCAGTAGAGAGGAGGAAGTGAAAAAGTTACAGAAACAAGAGATGGTGAAGCACATAAGGGACCCTGAAGTAAGCAGTGTACTGCATTAAGTGCATGTATGCCAAAATCAAGCTGAAGAGAGAGTGAATGTAGTATGAAAATGCTGGAAGATCCTTTTTCATTCAGTCAGTTTCCCTGTTACTTTATGAAAGACTAGCAGAAGGGCCTGTTCATCATATGGGTTATTTCTAAATATTTCTTATACGATTTGTATGAAATTAATGCATATGAGACTTGAGAACTGTTTGACAGAATTTCATGACATCTTATGCTGGAGAATTGTATGAAAGAATGTGAAGCCATTTAAATCACACTTGTTTAACAATGACTTGACATGAAGGCCAGCATGCATTTTCGGACACATCTGGCTAAATATTCATAAGTCTTGCAGTATTTGAGACAATTAAGCAAAGGTGATACTTTGTGTCCATTTTTTAACTTTCCAGGGCAACGATTGACAATACCTCCAGAACACAATCACCTTTGAGACAAAAAACAAAACAACAATCTGTATTAACTTTTTATTGCATTAAAATAAATTTGTTTTGTTATCTTATTTTAATGCTTGACTACAATATGGCTTTGAAGCATATATTAAACAGTTGACATGTATTTAGTTTATATGCATATTTATGACCATTAGTGCATGATGTACAGAGAACATACTTGGAAATTGTGTATTCTGGCATAGATCACACATAAAGAAAACTATCATGAAATCTACACAACTAAGAAATCCACACGGACAATACCCAGTGAAGGAACAACATATCAAAGCGAGATACAAACATTGATATATAACACAAGAAGTCACAATGCTAATACCTACCAGAATTTTATGCCTTTGCATACCATATTCAGCAGTCATTTCTGAGAAGATTTTAGACACCCAGAAGCAGCAACTCCAGCAATCCTCACAGAAGTAATATGCACCACAAAATAATTATCATCACATATATATCACATATATCATATGTATCATCACATATATTATAATATATGTGATGATACATGAGCACATTAATTCACAATGCAAGCACTGATGAACATTCTGTTGCCCAGCATAATACATTAATTAGCCAAACTTTAAATGCAGAAATACATTTCAATTTTAACTCACAATTTTTAACCAATGAATGCCACAAAATAATATAATTCTGTTGTGAAATCACGTAATTATTAACACTAGATCCCAATTTAACCACTGACCAATATGTAGTAACAACATTCAAATAAACAATGGATGTAGAACTGGTCTGACAATGGCCAGTTATGTCAAAACAAATGTAATTACTTAATTGTACATTATGTTGCGTTGGCAGAACCTCCACACTTATCAATCTTGCAGAGCTAGACATTAACATTACATCACAAACACGATACAGTCCCCAGATCCTTATTAGAATAATGTACAGCATGATATGCAGATGATCTTGCCATTAAGATACTACAAGATTTAAGAGAAGCAGTCTGCTCCTTAGATCCTACTTTTTGGTGTGGATTGTACAAGATCCTGATTATACACACAGTATAAAAATGTTCTAGGAACAAGAAATGGGAGCAGACCTGGAGGACTCATTTATTACTCGCAGCTCACACCGAGTGGTTACAGTGACAGTGTATCCCTACAGCGAGGATCAGGTGAGAGGCTGCAGTAGCGTCACTATAATGACAGCACAAGACCCTCAAGCAAGACAGTGCCCATGATATCACTCAATGTTTTCTAACGTCATGATTTGGAGTCTTCCCTGAGCAGCGTTGGTTATTTAGCATGTGAATATACTTGCTATAATTGAACTTAAGGGTTATTATGTTCACACATGCCCCTAATTTGACTCTACATTCACCAAACACAATCCAGGTTACCTGTTCTCGTTCTTCTGCCCCATGATCCATTTTAATATTATCCCCTAAGTTTTCTCTTCCCATGAGGTTTTGTAGAAACATTCTGTATACAATTTCTTTCTTCTTCATGCTATCTCAAAAATGTACACACACACATGTGCTCAGACAAATTATATTTTCAATTCTGGAGTTTTATTGTGAGGCATTTACGCATGATATAACATGCAAACACTCAGGCATTAAACTTAAAATCTCGAAGTTTCTTCTGTGTAGATGTGTTTTATATCTACACCATTGGTAAGTACATATATCAAATCTGTATACCAGTTCTGTCAGCAAATTTTACAGCATTTCAATACTGATGGAACACAACTGCATATCTAATTTCTGTTTTGAGTTCAGGCATGCATTGATGGCACAGCGACTCGTTTCTTGACATAGCAATCATAGGGAAAAGATATGAAGGTGTTAGTCTAGTGATTATGGGGGCCGCTCCACTGACACACTAAATCCAATCCACTTTTCAGGCAAAATCTTTTCCAGTAAGTCTCTTACATCATTGTTAAAATGTAAATGCACACTATTTTGCTAGAAAACCAAATCCTTGCCTATTCCTTCTTGAAGTTGTAGCAGTAACCAGTTCTATATCATGTTATGTGTCAAAACTATCTGTTCATACAGTAAAAAGAAAAACCCATAGACCTTTGTTATTGGCCATGCATAAAATATATTTATTGTTGCACTACCTCTGACATGCTACAGTGTGTTTTATGTGAGTATTCTGTTCTGAAAATTATGACACTGTGCTTGTTAACTGTCCTTGACAAATAGAAGTTGACCTTATCACTGAACACTAACTTAACCAAGATAAGTCTTCTCAGCAGATATCTTGTCAAAAATATGAAAGTGGAATGTGTAATTTTTCACCTTATAATTTGGCTGGACAGCTTTCATTAATTTAAATCTGTAACATTTCATCTAGAGATATTTCCTTGGAGTTTTTGAAATGGCTTACAATGGTAAATTTTATGTACTTGTTGCGTACCTTGTTGATTTATGTGGTTGCCTAACAAATAATTAAAGCACACTCTGAGATGTATCCCCACTCACAAATGGTTGACTGGACCTTTGCCCTTCATACAAACGTTTTACACCTTGCACAAGAGGGTAGTTTAGAAGGTGAATCCACCCCTCAGCTCTGTTGATACTGTCATTGCAGTTATTCACAAATTTGGTTCTGTTAAAACATAGGAAAATTTTAATTTCTTTTTATTACAATTCTCCTGGCAGCTAATAATTGCAACAGAAAAATAAGGTAACAGCTATCCCTGTAACAGACCGTTAAGACACATAAGGTTGTAACATGTCAATGCTCCCACATTCTCTCTAGCCAGTTGATTCGCAGATGGCAGTAAGGTTGTCAGCCTTATGCACTGGCTATGATTTACCCCTCCCCCCCCCAAGAAGATTCCTGGTACTCATTTCTGTTAGAGGCTGAGTGGACCCCAGGGCCATAGATTACAACAGCAGGAACTCACTCTAATTCAAAACTATGATGGCTATATTTTAGTATTGTAACATGTTGCGCGACTGAGAACCCCCCTCCACCCTCCNTATCAGTTGTACCCCAGTTGTAGTATCTTACCTGATTGCTTCTCCTGTGTAATACAGTACTGTTTATGATTTGACTGTGTGTGTATGTTATGTACTCACACAGGACGTAGTTACCCACAATCCATAAGAGATGGCGTTAATCATCAGCCGGTCTTTTTCGTATTTACAATATTATTTTTCTACAATTAAAAAAACATGTACATACATTGACATCCAGGATGAATAAAAGTGTGGAAATGGAATATGGGAGAAAGGAGGGTAACAGATAAAGGAAGTATGTAAGAGATGTCCCACAGAATTTTCAATAGGCCTTTATTACTAGTGTGAACTGTTAAGCTCATTATTATATACATACTCTTTTCCTTTGTCTCATCATGTCTTATACAAATAGAATCGTCACCACTTTGCTCTCAAACACTTTCATTCTGTGAGACTTCAGGATTTCACAACACTGAAACTTCGTAGTATAGTCTTCTAGGATATGATACTCTGCAGCTGGGTAGATGGGTTCAGTGTTTCAAAAGAAGATACTGCCTCCATCTTCAGGATAGAGGGTGATGGAGATGGAGATAGTTTGTTCCTTAGAAACCTGCTAGACTGCTTGATGTCATAAATTACAGTCTGGAAATCTCATTCATTGTCCTGGTCTAGCTCAAAATGAGAGATGTTATTTCTGTCACACATCTAGGAGATAATAAATTCACATCTTGTCCAGGACACAACTATCCTGACTGAGATTCTTTTGTTGCTTTTCATGGACACTCCAGTGCAAATGGTGGGATAGCACATCCGACCAGGGCCAAATGACTCTCATCCATATCCTCTCCGATTCATTATTCACTTATCACCCTAAAATTCAATGCTAATAATAGAAAAGGTACTGGCAGCACCATTAAATAAACCATAAATAAATACAAAATTAGAGTATGAAAGCTAATTTTTACAGGTCGTAAATTAGTAACGGTGAATAACTCAATTAATGTCCCATTTTAAATTTCCTTGTAATGTTAAAATATTTTTGGATCACAACAATTAAATTGATGTAAACTGTTCACTGCCCCTGCAAGTAACGGTGTATAAAATATTTAATGTGCTCTCTCCAGAATTTTAACCTAATGGTTATTCACTCCTCTTTCAAATTTAATTAGGTTGGTTTTATTTTATATTTATGTTTCAAAGGAGCTGCCCTCCAGAAATTAAATATTTTTATCCCATGTCAACTAAAGTAAATTTTGCCACTTTATTGTAACGTGCAATTTTTATTTATATATATATATATTTACATAAGGTAAGGTAAAGATAAAGCTATCTCTGTAACAGGCAGTGAAAGCCCATAGGGTTGTGAGATGTTGAGGCTCCCACATTTTCCGGATAATCGGCTCACAGGTGGCGGTAAGATTGTCAGCCTTACATGCTGGCCACGCTTTACTCCCCAGGAAATTCCAGGTACTCATTTCTTTTAGAAGCTGAGTCGACCCCAGGGCCATAATGCAGCTAGAAGGATTAGGTAAATTGAAAAAATGCACCTCATTGAGACTCAAACCTGTGACCTTCCGGTTTGTAGCCTAGTGCCTCAGCCAACTACGATACCATGTGTAGCACTTACATACTGATTATAAAGTATTAATGTTATTCTGGTATATCTAAAAAATATGTTCAGTTAGTGCAAATAACTGGTAGCTATTTAACAATTATTGAATGACGTAAATTTTCTTACAAGGTTCTTTGTTCTGTGGTCAATTTTAAGTAGATTCCTTGAGCCCCCAGGTCGTAATAATTGCCCACTTCCATTTTAAGAAGATTCCTTTAATAGTGAAGTATCATACTTCTAGTTTCTATAATGAGCTGCTGGTTTCCAGAAACTTCCAAAAGTTGGCAGTAACACTTCTAAAGGCAGAACAAATACTGCTGATAATATTATGGTAGATTCCAAGATAGTCTTCAGGAGGTCTAATGGCACTACAGATGTTAGCAAGATCAAACCAAGAATTGCCAGCCTCTTGGTGAGTGTGACCAAGCTGCAAACATTCTATCGCATTAATTATGAGATTAGCTGAGAAGTGTTTTTTTTTAGATTGTACTAATATGTGCATAGCACCTTGAAATAAAAAGAATCGCTTTCTAACATATCTCTCCCAGCACACTATTCTTAACCATCGTGCCATTAACCGTATAATGCTTCATAACCTGGCTCTTGGCTTCCCATGCTCCTATTCACAGAACAATTTCAGCTTAATGGAGCCCCAAACAAAAATCACAACCACATTAACAAAAATGGCTGGTTGGTGAGCCAATTGGGCTGGTTTGGTGAAATGGTTTCCTGTTCCCTGCTGGTGTGACTGAGTTGAGAACTGTGAATATATGGAAATGGAGAAATCATAATAAAAACATTATTTTAATTGCTGCAAACAATTCTGATCAAAGCATAATTACCTGTAATGTATGAGTGCTCAGTATAATAAATATAGAAAGCTTAAGAAGTAATGAATGGAAGGAAATAAATTCCACCATATTTTAAGAGCTAATATCCAGGCCATGGCCATGAAGTTGTATACACTGTGTTATACACACATGATCCAAAATCCTGGTATTTGTTCTCACAGCTTATGGCACTAGAGAGCTCTTATAATGTTTTATAAATCAGAAGTTCGTGAAAGGTATAAAACATCCTATGAAATTTCAGTCTTCCAAGGTGTTTTAAAAAATATCATTTCAAACTTACCTGTTGAACATAGTGACAGAATATATTAGTATCCTCGCATTGATATTACAGCTGGCACCAACACCTCCACCAAGCAAAACAGAGAACATTGCCCAACATCGCCAAATGCAAGTGGTGGGGGTTTACAGTCGCCTGAGAGACAGTAAGTTCAGCAGCACTCGATCTGATGACAACAGTAACAGTGAAGGCCACAATGTGACCACCACTGTGCCACCCTTCACTAGGTACAGCTCCAGGAAATGTTCTGTTGACAGTGATGAAAACAAGCTCAACAAGCTGCCATCCACTGCTTCAAGAGGAAAGTCCTGTGATGAAAAGTATCAGGTCTGGAATCTTAATTAAATTTTGAGTTCATCATCAATTTTTCCTCTCTGCAGACAGACATCTTGAGCCTCAGATATTTCAGACCACCCGAAGATGGAAGCCTTAAGATTGAAATGAAAAAGTGTTTTTGGTGATAATTCTAATAAAGAAACTGTCATATATGACAGAAAATTCGACATACCAAACTGCAGTAAAGAGTATGGTTTTCTGGCTTGTAACACCATACAGTTTTAAAAAAGCTACATGGCGGTATAATCCAGAAGACTGTACTCTTCATACTCACTGCCATGATAACCTCAAATCTAACATAAATAACAGAGTTTTGTTGGTTAGTGCCATTAAATTATGAATATTTTATGATGTAATCATTTTATCACATTTCTTCAATTCTGAAAGATTATATAAATAAAAATCTCTTACTTTCCAAACGTCTAGAACTATTCAAAATTTCAAGATATTACTGGTGTTGTTCCTCCACTTCCCAACTTTATATGGTCACCACGATTGTATTGTTGGCTGCATAAGTTGAAAAGTACTGAGAAAATGAGATGAAAAATAGTATGATGTTCCTATCAAGTCTCATAGAAATCAGCTGTTTTTTGTCTGTACTATTGATAGTAAAATTGTATCATCTGACAGATATGCAGCCCACTAATACAGTTTCCAAGAAGGAACTTGGCTTCTACTAGTTTCTAAACAGAACTATCCATCTTTCAAGTATCAAATATCCACTCTACTTGTCCTACAGAAGGAGACACCACCTCTTCCAACTGCAGAGATGCACCAACGAGTCCCAACTTCATCATCAACAGTGTCTGCTCCAAACCCAATTGTTTCACACACAGGTAGAAGTGAATTCAAACATCATCTCACCTACATGCCTGAAAAAATTTCCCCATCCTCCATATCTTCAACCATGAAACCTCGACCTCCATCCTTATTTCTTCCAACAGTTCGGAAATCGACAGACAGTCTGGTAACTACCTCCAATACTGGAATTGGAGGAAACACTCGAAAGAGACCAGCACCACGGTCAACATCTAGCTTCAGGAGGAGTGTGGAGCATGCCATGGGTGACAATTGGATAGCGCCCACCACTAATTCTGTTAGTATCAAGCAGTGATATTATCATATTTCAAATAGAAAAGTAGAGCATTAAATTAAAGAGAATCATAAATATGTGCTCCAATTAAAATTATATTTTTTTCAAATTACTTGGAGTAAATCATTGAGTAAAGTGAATGTCTGCAGGCAAGGGTAACTGGAGTTCAGTGTCAAGATTTTTCTCTTCTTAACGTCATCCAGACCGAATCTGGGGCTATTTATCAGGGGGTAAAACGGCCGGGGCGTGAAGCTGACCATTCACCTTCAAGTAGTGCCAAAGTCAAGAATACGTGAATCTATACATCCACTTCCCCTATATGTCTTTATGGCGTAGTGCTTAGTTAATTAAGTACATGGGCTACTTTACCTAATACTACATAGACCTGAATAAACATTACATAAACATTAAATATAAACAATACTGAAAAATGTTTCAAATAAAATTTTGAAGTCTGAATGGGGTTTATATCTCTTTTTATATAAAAATTCTCTGTGTGCGAACAAAATAGATGGAGCAAATATCCATGGTGGAGAAACTTATATCAACAAATGCACAAGTTATATAAGTGTCCCAAATGAAAATTTTGAATAGTATGCAATTTTGGAGAAGCCAGAAGAATTTACACAAAACAGTGAGAATATCCATATTAACATAAAAATTTCAGCTGAAGATAGTTTAGTATGCCACATAATTCTCTGGTCAAACCACAGTTTGATGATTAGTACCCTGAATTACTAAAATGAGGTAGAGTCTGGAATGTCAATGGCTGCATGGTCATAACTAAATGAATGGAGTTACATACACTAATCTAAAACATGAAAATAGCCACACTCTGAGCAATAAATGGATGGATTGTCTAAAAGGACAAGTCAGCAAAATGGATGCACACACACTAGAAACAAGAATAATTACATAAAGTCATAAACAAATTGCTTAAAAAGGGAAATTAAACTAAAAAATTTGGTACATGACAATGATGATTTACATGTGAATTCCTTCTAGTACTGCAGACAAATGGAAAAGTTCCTTTAGCAAACCACTGAATATTCATGTAACTGCTGAATTTAGAGTACCTTGGATATATGCTACTGAAATGTTAGACCCAGAATCCAGCTTTAAGAAAGATAAGATTACCACTAAGTAATTGAAACATTATAAAATTTCTTAGTTCAGTTTAGCTTCTCAGTCTTCCTTCATAATATGTCATTAGTAAGGTCAAAGGAGCTCAAAAGGATATGGAATTGATTAGGCCATATCAGCTTCTGGTCTATGGTGGTATTAATTTGCTGAATAAAACTGTAAATAGCAAGAACACTAAAACAGAACCTGGCAAACAACTAGTGTAACACTTGGTACCAAATTTCATTAAAATCCATTGCAACATGATGGGCATGTTTACAGGTGTCTGTGGTGACCTCACAGTCTTCACTAGCCAGCATTCCCCGGTTCAGCTCACGGTACAGGAGTGAGCTGCTGCGAGCAACAGGCCATGGTCTGCGGGGCACCACCGCCCCTGTATATGTGCCCACTGTTCCAACAGTCAGCACCACCAGCACCACTGTGCAGAGCATGTTTTCTGTAAGTCTAAACCACCCTACAGCACAGTGGTATAGCTGGCTGAAAGTCACATATTGACATGGTGTATGTCACGTCCAATAAAGGAAAGTTTTGTCTCAAGCAATAGGAATCAATTATTGTCCTGTTACATACTTGTTTCGTTGGTTTGCATCAATATACAGGGGCTGTTGGCTACTCACAATCGGTAACTTCACAGTACACTTTGTAACTCTGAGCAGTAGATCATTCTTGAGAACAGAGTATAACATTATGTTAGCCTTGTTACTCTCTTATAAAGAATGGGAATGTAACGGATTCACACCTCATATAGTATTGGGTTTAACAATTTTCAGTGTAACACATTGCTTACCATGTTCAACTTATCAGAAATAGGAATTTAAATCTCATCATTTTATGAATCTTCCCACCAGAGTCAGTGACAATGCTAATAATGACCGAATTTCAGACATTTCTAATAGAAGGATCAGTTTTTGAGATTTCCATGGCAATATTGTTTATCAGTTACAAGCTCAGTTGCAGCAATGGCTTATTATGGAAGAAATTTTTCAAAGAGGAAGAATGTATAGTGTCTATTTATAGCATAACAGTCAAGATCCAGAACAAGTGGAGCATGCAAGCACACACATTCACAAGCATGTACACTCACGCACACACGCAGACACAAGACAATTAGTGATGGACTTTCAAACAAAGAAGCTGAGAACTTGAGTGTTGAACTCTGTTAGAATGCAGCCATCCAAGAAAATAACTTTTTTATTTATTTAATTAATAGCATATTTTCAATCTACTCTTGATAATATGGAGTAATAAGTAAATTTGTTCTAAGTAAGTGTCTTGAGTAAAGAAGTCATCCACTGATGATACTCTGCTATTGTGGTAATGGAATTTAATCTCTGTGTTTTATTTTCCCAACATTAGTAACTTATGAAACCAGTCAGTTACAGACTATTGTAAGTGGCTAGACATCAAAACTTATATTCCTTTCTTTGATCTCTGACCTAGTTTGTCTCTCTTAAATATCAAGCAAAGGATTCCTATTTTATCTGGAGTGTTGACTCTTTCCATGGGTCCACAATGCAGAGAAAATCATCAAAATGGAAAAAGAAAATGTTGGTTTCAAGCAAAAGAAGGAAAGGAGAGAAGGCAAAAAGTAAACATGATAACTAAGAACAGAAAAGAGAGATGGTGTATGTGTGTGTGTTTGGGGGGGGTGAATACACACTCGTATGTTTTATAGCTACATCAACTTCCATGGTTATTTGCACCTATATGCAGCATCAGACAAAAGTAATGCACACAAACTGGTCTAATGTGGATCCCTTTAGTTTCACTCTTAAGATAAGGACAGGAAATATTAAAATTCCTTCCATAACCACTGAGTGCTGCAGCTTTTCATATTGACTGAGAGCATGCAAACATCTATGAAAAGAAATTACTTAAATTGTTAAACTTTTAGTAACCCATTTGAATAGTGTATGTGCATTTAATGTTACTAAAGATGCATGTGGAAACGATTAAGATTCTTGCTTCATTCAATCAACCCTTCCCTAGTTTGTCAAGTCCTAGGAAAGAAATAGTAAAAGTGTATTTTACTACACAATATTAGTATCATTTTGTACGTGTACAACTGGCACTGCAAACAAATGCACATTTGATCAAGTGGAATCATTCATGTTCGTGAACCCACCCACAAGAATGAAATACAATCAACTCTTGATTATCCGGGGGCAGATTAACCGGTTTGTGGCTTAACCGGTGCTACTGAGGCTTTTTTAGGCTTATATGTTGTTTAATATTCATTTACTTTTGTTTCACATGGCGAGTTGTAACACTATTTTCGCACTAGTGTGAACCGAGCTCTGCATTCTTTGGTCCCGTTGTGCTAACACAATGTTCTAGGGTAAGGGTGAAAGAACGCAAAGATTTGTGGAAAGTCTGAAGGACATATACAGCGTCCCAGTTAGTATCTTTGTATTGATCTTCATGTGCGTTAGCAAAATGTCAGGGTGTAAAAGGAAGCGTGTTGTATTAAGTATTCAACAGAAAAAGGAAAATGCCGCAAAAAAGTAAACGACAATATTAAATTTTTTTTAAGTGTTAAGTGTGAATATTCATAAATATGTTGGATGTTGTTGAAGACTGTGATTGAAATAACTAATTCATACTTCAGTGTAATGTAAAAAAAAAGCATTAAATAGGCCATGAGATGACATAAAAATGAGGTTGAATAAATTTAAATACAGGTAGGCCTATAGTATTATGAAGGTACAGTATTACAGTACTACTTTTAATAAAATTTGTCTTAACCGGGTTTTCAATTAATCGTGATTTCCATCCCGACCATTTTCCCGGATAATCGAGAGTTGACTGTATTATTTCTGAATGCATGCCATCACATATTGCATAAGCCAAACAAAACCACTTGGTAGACGTTAGTTATTTCACACATTGTCACATTTACAAGTTGCAAACCATAGCAGAGCTCTGAACTTCTTATTGTGACTGATGCATTTTAGTGAATATATATTGTGGGAACATCCCACATATTATCACGCATTTCTGCAATGCTCGCTATTCAGCTCACTTTTCACCATCATGTGCACTTCCAATCACGTCGGGGTCACCAATGTGAAATGTCATATGAAGAGACAACCACTAGTTGAACTGTCCTATAGGATTCATTGCAGCTGCACAGTATACACAGAGGGATAATAACAATAGTGAACTGTAACTGTCCAAGTCCAAGTCACATTGCGACTGACGATCAGTCAGTCAGTAAGTCTTATTACCTTTAACAGTTACGGTCTGGTTTTTGTGGGGCGCCCTCTCTGACGAGACGATGGGATGAACCAATGTGGGATTCGTTGATATTAATGATTTTCATTTATATAATTTAGATATAAATATTTATGGATTTTGGGCTGCTACTTTTTAGCCTACTTTCCTTTATTAATGAGAGAGACTAAGCTTATGATATCACCATGCTATCTGCCTTTGAGTCCCCCTTTGGAACAAATACATAGAATTTCACAAAACTGTTATCTTAATGTCATGCTTCTTAATCTCCTATGATTAACAATACCAACATAACAGCAATGCAGACCTGTGTTGTGGGAGCAACATAACAGCATAATGTGATGTATGGTAATAGACCTTGGAAAAAGACCTTTTATTATGCAGCTTTTGTAGAATGTAAAATAATATCACAGCAGCCATGTAAAAGTTTTGATTTCCAACTCCATGGCAATGATTAATGAACTAACTGGAGCTGGGCATGTAAAATATTTTATGGAGGTAGGTGATAAACATAATTACCAGTTACATTTGAAATGCTGTTTGTAAGTTATAGTTACAAACATGGTAACAATGAGAAACTTTGAGATCCAGCTTCTTTTTCCCCCTTGGCACTACAGCCCCAGTGGGCCTAGCCCTACCTCCATGAACTTCTCCGTTCACTTCGGTTTTTCTAGATCTTACACATTCAGTAGGACTCCTTGGGCTGGTGATCAGCTTGTCGCAAGGCCTCTACCTGCACACAAACACAGAAAAGCACACTCACGCAAACTAAATATCCATGCCCTGAGTGGGATTCGAACCCATGATCCCGGTTTCCAAGCGAGCAAAGACAGTACAAGCCGAGATCCAGCTTTTGGCAACTTAAAATCATGAAGAACTCTAGTATAATCATATGATGGTCACATCCTTTCCTTCTTCACGTATCTTCCCGTTGTCCCAAATAAATCAACTACAAGTTGCTGTTAGTGCTTTCCACAGCTTCTTGAGAAAAGTAATAATGTCCTTAATTCTTCAATTGTTAAATTTATTTATGTTCCATAAATCCAGATACAGGTAGACACCATAGGATATGGAACAAGTCAAATACAATATAAATACAATAACATCTGTACAATAACAGTCTAAAAAAATAATATTACAAATTACATAAATATAAGTTAAATGTACTTATGCATCCAATTTGAGCCTCTTAACAGGGATAATGTTGATGAGTACATTGCTAATAAGTAATAAGTTTATAAATTATGTAGATACAAGTTAATTATACCTGTGCCTCACAATTTGAGCCTTTTGTCAAAAACTGTCAATAAGTACATCATTAAAGGTTGTATAATATTTAAATAAAAGTAAAAGCAAGCAAGCAATCTCCATTCATACATTCATAGATCCAAAGATCCCCATAAGGGAGACTTGTGAATACAGTAAAATACAGTCAAAGATGGCAAGCCGGATGATAACATAGATAAAAATATATTCTTCCAATGAGTATAAATTAATTACTAATATACAATTATTTTTTCTCATTGGCTATTATTTATTTATTCATTCATTCCTTTCTTCATTTACACTCGTCGAGCCTTACTTGGTTGGTAAAATAAACAGTGTAACAAAACAGATTATGTGGCTTGCCTGGGTACAATTAGACAAACACATATTTTTCAGACAACTGATGTGCAATGTGTGTGTGACTTCAAGCATGCGTGAAACTATCAATGAACAACACTGCAATAATCAAGTATGAAATATACTGCCATTCATTAAGCATGTAATGGACCAGGATCTTTAATCAATATAGTAGTTAAAATATTCCTCCAGTGAGTATAATGAATTTAGGAGTAGAAATCATTTTAAAGCAAATTTAAATTGTTTAATATCATGAGCTATGTTCTTTATGCTAGGAGGGAGGCTGTTAAAAACCTTCAAGAAAGAAGGCTTCTGGGATGTGGCGTGTGTATATATTGTGTTAACCGACGTTTCGGAGGAAGGTATCGCCTCCATCTTCGGGGTAGATCCACAGAATTCTCAACCGTCGTCCAAGCATCAGTCGGCCTGACGATAAACCAGACTAAGTTGCCTTCCTGCCCTATGTCAGGACTATATTCAACTGAATCAGCAGAGTGCTGTCCTGGCACATCAAATCAGTGGGCCTGCCTCCAAAGAAATTATCTAGTTTCCTCTGGCTGGTCAAAGATAGCCTGGATCTAAGAACACTGGGTGTATACAGAATTCCCTGCGAGTGCAGCAAGGTCTATATTGGGCAGATGGGCCATTCCATGGACATGAGGTTGAAGGAGCATAAGTGGCACATCCGTCTCAAACAGCCGGACAAGTCAGGTGTGGCTGAACACAACATCGATTTGGGACACCCCATTCAGCTTCAGAATACCTCCATGCTCGCCACCAAGACCTGATATATGGATCGCATCATTAAGGAGGCCATTAAGATTGAACTCCATCCCAACGATATGAACAGAGAGGTGGGGTTTTGTCTCAGTAAGTTATGGAAGCCTCTCATCTGTTCCCTCAAGGAACCTCTGGGACATGACGCCAGATCCAATTGGCCACACAGGTCCATGCTCGATTTGTATCGCAGCCCCTTAATTTCAAGGTTAATGCCCTCCTATTAACTTTGCCTTTCTCGCCCTGACACGATTTCTATACCTGCTCGGGTATGCAACCTGTTGGCCCACCTCCTCAAACCCTTCCCTCCTCTCTACTGATTTCCCATGTAACCCCTCTCCCCCCTTCTCATCCTACTCTTATACAGTTCTACTCAACGTTACTCTGTGACCACTTGCTCACTCGCTTGTGGAGTTTCTTCTTTTTTCTTCTACCTTGAAGATGGAGGCGATACATTCCTCCAAAACGTCGTTAACACAATATGTACACGGTGCCACATCCCAGAAGACTGCTTTCTTCATAGTCACCACCATGAAAACCACAAATCTTACATGTTAAAAACCTTGATACCAAAATGGTATGTTCCTTTTTGGAAAGCAGACAGAGTAATGTTAAATTTTGAAGGGTATTTCCACACACTTTGCTTGATTCACTATAGACTACTGAAGCCAAGGTTACCCCACAAATGTCAAGGCCATTCATCATTTAGTCACGAAAGTCATAACATTTTTCTTGTAATTACCGAATTGGGACAGACACCTGGGATTTTTTAGATAAATTTTCTTCATAATGGGACTGCAGAGCTTGGCAGTAATGTCTTTCTAGCCTCACAAGTTGGTGCATATATCACATCATTATTAACAAAATTTGTATGTTTAATGTATTTTTCTGGTAGATTATATGTGATAATTCTCAACCCATTTCATTCCATACTGACAAATGCAGGATATTAAAAATTGTACTTGGTTTTGAATAACAGTAGCATGGATGATTGATCACAAGATAGTTGATGATGTTTATATTTTACCTAACTTATTTAGATTTACTGATAGGATGTTAAAGTATAGTAAATGTGTTGTAGTTTGGCATTGTATCTTTTCTTCACAATGTCTCTTTGCAAAATCCCAATATAACATTACTCTAAAATTCTCTGGAGAATCTCTTTAATAGAAAGTAACATTAGATTTTTTCTCTGTTCTCTGAAGGCTATCGGGAAAATGGTATCCTTCCTTGGCTTCATCTGATCAGAACATCATTCCCCCCAGGCAAACCAGTTGTGATGTGAAGATGGCAGGCTGGAGACAAGATGCCACAAGTGCCAGTCTATATCCTTTACTTTACTTCTTAGTGCCTGTTAGACTGTTTGAACAGAGACCTGTGATATTAGGTTAGATATAGCAGAAATTGTAGTAATGGCTGTCAGAAGAGAGGCAAACAGACTGGTTTCTTTATACATGATTCCCTCTTTTTACACTTAATAGATATCTTATAGTTCTGTATCTGAAAGTTTTAATAAAATGGTTTGGTATTTATTAGAAATATTATATCTACTTAATGTGACTAAACCAAGCTGTTCTGAGCACAAAGCCAGGAGCAAGGCATGAGAACCTATTTCTGAGCCTTCAGAGACAGAATGAATCTTCCAGTGGGTATGCCCAAATATGTGATATGAGTGTGCATGTTGGGTGTAAGAGACCTAGATTTTAATGTAGAAAAACATATGAAATGAAAGATGAAAAAAATAGTATATTTATAAAAATATAATGTGTATTATACTATATTGTATATAAAAACACTAGCATAAAAAACATAAGTGTCTGAAAGTCTGAATTTGACTTCCTTTAATACTTAGCATTGTAAAAACAAAATTCTATAAAAGTGATCACTGTCAAAGTCCAATGAAAATACAGCTAGAATTGACAAAAATATGAACTTCTTTGAATAATCATTGAGTCTTCATCCATCAACAGACACAATTCACATGCTCAAACGTAAATACAGGAAGCATTTCTTGCAGAAATATTGATTTTTTTTTCTATCTGCTCTGTGCATAGCTAGAATCTTAATCTTTTCCCATGTTCTGAAGAACGTTTATCTGGATATATTCCTGGCACTGCCATGATTTTCTATTAGCTTGAGCAGTCTGGGAGGCAGGATATTGGTCTTACTGTTCTTGCACAAGTTCTTATACAAGAGTTCTCAAAAACTGTCTTCTTGATCTAGCACTGTTCTGATTTATGTATATGACAAACGCATTTATTTCAACTATGTTCAACATGACACAAAACACGATTATAGGACACTGGTGGTTATCTCTTACAGCACTGTAAGAAGCATACATTTTGTCAATTGTCTACGTAAGTTATAAAATGTGACTACTTCAGTCATGTGTTTGTATCCAGAAGCTGAATATATTTTGTCATCATAATGCAAGGTTGAAATGGGAAGCACAGTTTTCCTTTCTTTGGCATGTATGAGACAAGGAAGTACTGCTTCTTGAAGTCAAACATGCTTGAATCTATTTTACATCCTCTTGCATCGACAAACTGTGTGGGGGAGTTGCCTTTTGTTATTCCATATTGTCCAATGATGGGTACGGCAGTGAATTTTTGTAACTATTTCTTACAGCTCTGTAACTTACTGGAGTACAAGTTAATAAATGCCAAATTTTGCCCTTCACCATATACCCATGCACAAAGTCATTCAATAGCGTTTCCAGGGCTGTTACTTTATTCAAATGATCTAGGTAGTTTCTTGCCAACATAAACTTAAGTTTAAGTATAGAAAACACACAAATCTAGTAATGCAGTTACTGTGTCATAAAATATTTCATGGGCTTGCTGGGAATTCATTGCTTGGAAGAACACCTTTGCCTGAAACTTTCCAACATCTTGTCTACTGCAGCACACTGGATGTACTGGCTGGTTATTTTATACCAATTTTTAAAAAAGTTACATGCATAATAGTTAACTCGTCAGTATACGTTTCTTCCTCACTTCTTTCATAGTCATGAGGTCTCAAATGGTGTAATAAATCTCTCTTAAGGCATTACAACACAGAATAGCTCAATGCCCATTCCACCTCTAGCTCAAAAATTATTCATGTTCATATATGCATTACTACTGTGAGATACAATAGGTCAGTTAAAGCTTTTATCTCAATTTTCCTGTCAATTTTTCATCTCTTTCACTTGAGTATATTTTCTTTAACTCTGTAACTCCCCTTTTGGTGGGAGGGGGAAATACAGAAAACTCCAGAGTTTAAACTTGAAATCCCTGTTTCCTGTTCTGGCATGTATGGTATTTCTAGGGGAAATTTTCAAGCCTAGCACCATTTTAATCTAGTTTTTCTTCATTATGCAGCTGACATTTTGAACTCGTTCTTTGTGTACATTAGTGACTCTGTCTATCTAAATTTATTTAGATTTGTCTGAAAGCTTTTCTTTCTGCTTGGAGATGTAACATCATAAAATTTGCCTCAGAATCTTCTCCTTAATTTTCACTTTTTACACGAACTCTCATTTAAATGTGTAACTCTAGTATGCCACCTGGACACAAGAAGTAATACAACTAACTGCATGTTTAATGCTGTAAAAGGGATTTGAGGGTATGGACAACAGGCATATAACATATGATCTTGCCTCATGGTAAATGGTTAGAAATTTATTAGGGCAATGATGAAGAGGAACTGTAGCGTGTGCAGGGTTTGGCCTTTAGAATACTCCACAAATCTCAACATGTATAGTATGAACTGACATAAGTAGGATATGTTCTCCCACCAGATTGGCCAAATAATTTGCAGCAGGCTCTTGCATAATTTCCACGTATTTCTTTATGTGCACAATCATGGCTTAGGGCATTATATAAGAGAAGATGTACTTCCAGTGATCAGCTGGGCTTAATATCCTTCACTCACCTTTTATACCTGGAAGATGGATAGTCATATTCCAGGAATGAGTCCAGATATTATTATGTAGGGGTCCTTTCCATCATTTAATTGTTGTACCGTTTCCTAGATAAAAATTATTAATCCTTATTTCTGCTTCATCTTCAAAGACCTCTTTAGAATTCTTTTCTTCTTTAGTATTAACATTTTCTTACCTTTTCTCCACTATGTCTTCCTCTTCATCTGAATCCTAATCATCAGCGTCTCAGTATGAGCTTGGTCAGTAGCTGAAGAACTGTGCAATTGTTGCAAGAATCTGTTCTCTCCATATTTTTTACAACTAATAATGAATACAAAATACAGCAGACTTCTATTTATCCAGGGTGGATGGAATATGGATTTCTCTGAATTATCAGAAAACCCAGATAGTCAATAAAAGGGATATGTAACTAAACTGTGAATTGGATTTCATAAAATGACACAAACATTTATACATATGTTGTACTTGAATGCTACTGGTAGCAACATAAGTGTGGTTTCTGAGAAGCTCCTTTGCTTTTTCTACATGTTCTACAAATCAAACAAAGGAAGCCTGCTCAAGTGTCCAAGTACAGTATGCGCCAAAAAATCAGTACTGAAACTCGCACATCTCAAACGTGAATGTGTGTTTGTCGATGGGGCATAGCTCCAGCTGCACGTGTTCCCAGTAGTGAAAAGGTAGTTGTGTTGTGCAGTTGTTGGAAATGGGTCTCTCGACGGAGGAAAAAGTATTCATAGTTGAGTATTATTTCCGTTCATACGGAAGTGGATGACAGACAACTCGCTTCCTTCGTTTTGAGCGGCCAGATGTTATTGTCCAGGAACTGCTACATAGTACACGTGTGACGATATGGTGTCCCGTCTCAGCACATGGTATTAGGCCCCTATTTCATTGAGGATGAGGAGGGCAATGCTCTTACCGTCATCCAAGAACGCTACAGGGACATGGTGAGTGGACCATTTCTTCAGGATTTAGAAGATCTTGTCGTGTAAAGGGCCTTCACATGAATAGATAGTGGTATCAACAGGACGTCTTTTCATTTCAGTACTGTATATTTTGGCGCATACTGTATTTATTCAACTGTGAAACAGTACTCCGTTCATCTTGCACTTATTCTTTAAAAAGCACCTGAAGTTTATCTTCTGACACTGTACACACTAGTCAGTTTTCTAAATGAAGTCCCCAGATAATTTGCCCCCACTTGACTGGGGGTGTACCGTATACCACAAAACAAACAATAAATTTCAGAAGACATTTGATAGTTATGCAAAAATAGATTTGAAATATACCTTTCCCAAAAAAAATGACACAAATGGGCGCAGCAGGTACAATGGACCCGAAAGTGGAAATATGAATTTAATAATCATGTGTCATATGCTGAGGACATTAAATGCTGCTGCTAGCTGGCTTTTGTAAGAGTACTGGAGAGACAGAGGAAAGAAAAGGGGGGAAAAATACTTTGATATAAGGAAACTTGTTTTGTCTTGGTCTCATAGTCCCATTGTAACTACTGGAAGGCTCTGTTACTGTATCAGCACACGTGTTTTCAGGTAATTACTAATTTCCACCATAGAATAAATTAGGTAGCTGTGTCACCTTCTGAGGTGTGAGCAACACTGTCATCAGGGTACTCAATTTTATATTGTAATGGATCTTCCATTTATGATAGCCATGTGGATTTCTGCATAAAATAATGCTTTACATGTTAAAAATTTCAAGCATGATAAATGTGCACAAGACTGAGATTATATTTGATAAACATAATCACAATATATATTAGTCTACGTTATGCACAGAAGTGGCTCACTAAATTGTATGATTATGTTATAATTCTTGCTAGCCACATCATATAGATTAAAGAATTTTTTAAGAAATTGGGCATTTTACATTTTGATATATTGGGTTTTTGGACTTTATCCATCATCCTGTCAGTGTGTTATACACCATCGTCAGAATCGTATTGTAATTACACATTTTCCCATGCATATCATTTTCGCTTCAGGCAAAACCCTTTCACTTGTTGAGCATACATGTGTAACAGTGACACTCCAATCTTGTGTTTTGAAAGAGCCCAGTTTGAATCTGAGCCCAGTTACTGATTAACATGGCTTTTTCATGGTCTTTCTCAGACTTTTCAAATTAATAGTAGGATAGTTGGCCTATCTTGAAATAGGATGTGTCTGCCTCTTTACAAATCCATACCTACTCACTAATTTCCTTCCTATCTCATTTCATACTATAAATCTCTACATCTGAAACAGTTGTTGAAGAACCTAAGAATCACTTAAATTCAGTTCATTTGATTTTGTGTCTGCAAGATGAAAATTTCATGATTTCTTTTGGAATTCTTCAGGTTAACAATTCAAAGTTCAGTATGCTAAACATATCTTGTATGTTCAGAACAGAGTACAATAACATGATAGGCCCTTTAATACAGAACTGAATTGTTGGATTAAGAGCTTGTTCAAACTAAGAGAGCACATAAGTAAATATTTCTGAAGTTCCACATTTGGGGATCCATTCATATGAATCTTTATTCACATTAGTTGATTCATCTATTGTTTAAAGTACTGACTGCAGTGTAGTGGCTGGAAATGATGAATTGAGTGCAAGAGTGGTCTGATTTGCAAATGTACTTATTATTTTGGCAAGAACTTAGAAATTATATAATTATTCAGTTATATAAAATTATGGTTAACAAATTAGTCATTGACATTTAGGTTTGTTTAAAAAATCATGCACTATCTTTGATCTGTCCATTTCTGTCTTTGAATTGCAGCCAGTAGTAAAATAATTTTGTTCAAACTGGATGCATTTTGATGAAACAGGTATACACAATTTGGAAACTTGTCAGACAAACTGTGTTATGTTCCACAGTGATCCATCAGTGTTGTCACTTGAATTTAATGAAAATGTTTGCCTCTCTGTTCAATTTCTGAAAATTTCCAAGATTCTGATTAAATTCTGTACTAAAAGTTTCCTAGCATTTTAGATTTTTGTTGATGTTAATCCATCAGTTTTGCCAACAGACAAAGATACAGATTCCACTATTACACCATTCACTTCCTAAACCAGAATTCTGATGAAATACCTATATAGTTAACAAACACTGACGCAGTCAAATACTATTTCAAGTCATGTCTGTCATTACTAATATATGGAAATGAATATACTATTTTCATGAAAGTATCCATTTTTAATTGTATTCTTTTCTAGCTTTGTCTATTACAACTTGAACTTTTATGGTTTTCCTCATTTTGTATAAGTCGTTACATCATTCTTACAATAAGGACGACTTTTTTTTCCTCTTGCCTTACACTTTTGTATTTTGATTTTGAATTCATAAAAGGGGCCTGAGTATATAATCATAATGTAGTATTCTGATTCACACCTACTTTTCCATGAATGCCTGGAATATGCAATTATAGTAGAATATGAGGCCTGGAGGAGAAATTTAAATGCCACTTACTTCAAATTTTGAGTGAGAGGGACTTCAGAATGTTCTTTACACTAAAATTCTGTTACAACTATTCTTCCTTTAGTTCTCTTCAGTCTCAATGTTCTATCTCCTCCATTTATTGAAAGTGCTGCTAAACACAACTGTTTCTCAATGAAAACTGACATTTTCTATTATCATGTCTTAATAGATGTAAATGCCTAATTTCATCAGATTTTTCTGAATTTGATTTGCTTCATTCTGGTCCATCACATTAACAATATTATAACAATATTATACACCTATTTGGTTTATAAATTCTAACTTAACTAACAAAAATAAAAAATTTTAATATATCAAGACAGCCCCTGTAGTTGTAAAAACTCTGGATTTTGTATCCGTTTGTGTATTTCAACATTGTATGTATATTTTAACACTCAGAACATCTATTATAATAGTAGTTTCCAAACTGTATTGATGTTCCTCTGATGATGGTCTCTAAGGACCGAAACATGTAAGGGCATGAAGAATTGAAATAAGAAAAATCTTCACCAGTCACGCTGGACAAAACTGTTTTATCTTTTTTTAGATTTTTCTCTTTATCCATCATTATTACAGAACACATTTCCAGTCCTATGAATATTCCATAGCACAGAGCAAAAGTTAATGCAAGTTCATAAGGATAACCCTACAAATGAGGGGACCCTCCGCTTTTGGATCACACTTGTTGAAACCTATTCATAATAATTAATTTATCTACATGCACACAACATGAGCAAACGGTCAAAAGACTTTTATTTTTGTAACAGTTATATGAAACTTCATAAAGAAGTTAAGAGTTTTGTGGCCCTGAAATCCACATGGTTTGTGCCATCTCTGTACAATATGTATGTTCATTGTGTGTCTTCAGTATAGCATGAAAGAATTATTAATCTCCATTAAGAAATAAATATGGAGATATAATATGAATAATGTTATATATTAAAAGCTAAGTGTTTTGTTGCATGTAAAGAAAATTATCAGTAGTAAGAAAAAACTTGTATCAAAGAACGTGAAAGGAATTAGGCGTGAAAGTCAGCTATGATATGTGGACTTTTATTTGTAATTTATCATCTATGTCAGCCTCAAAGGGAAAAGTGGCTTACAAACCGAAAACTCATATTATTGTCATAATTTTTGTAACATACATAAGTTACATTGTATTTCTCCTCATTTGGTGTCATAATCATCTAACAACCTAACCTGTCTCAGTTTCCTGTCATTCTTCCAAGGGTGTTTATAATTTAATAAAACTGGATATAACTACAGTGTCTGTGTCATTTCTGTGCCGCATTTTTAGTGATACCTTGTAGTAGTGATGTGAGATGTAAAAGAGACAAGAAATTAAAATCCTGAGATCTGCAAGAAGGGAATTCATTTGCACACAGATTTTATTCTGCATGCATTTTGATGCTGCAAGCCATAACATATTTGAAATTATGTATACCTATGTTAATTCAGGCATACTGTTTGCAACAGAGAACGATTTTTAGGGAGGTAGGGGATGTCTCAAATAAAGTTGTACATCTTAATGAAACATATATTTTATGAGAATACATATATTGGAAGAAACCATAGAAAAGATGTGATAACAGCACTACTTCTGGCAGTCAGCTATTTGTAAGGAAGAGGTAATTTTACTTCTTGCTCTAATATTCATTAGCATTGCTTTCTGGCCACAAAATGCATTTGTGGATTTCTCCCTGTTTTCAGAATAACCAGTGACAGATCTTCCACAGTCAGATATAAACTTGCTTTTCTATCAAATTTTCTGTGCATTTTCATGGAGATAGGCAATTACTACATAACAATATACAGCTAAGTTTAGCCTTTTAATCCTTTGCTATGTCACTGACACTCACTTTATCCTGGTATCCTCAGACCACTTACTTTAAGTGTCCTTCGTACAGTATGTGTTAGTATCTCATGCACTGTAAGTGATGTTCATGTGACGAAGGCTTAAAAGGTTAATTATGGAATTCCTAACATCTCTCATCACAAGTTGTTTCATGAGCACTTGTATCACATTATCACTATGCACAGCACTGGGTGAAGGAACTCTTCCATGAATCTGTCTTTTCTCCTTGCAGGACACACCTCCTGATGCACTGAATCTTCTGGATGTCACCGAGTCAAGAACACCATCTAGCTGGAAACATACCATCACATCCCAATCTATCTCCCACACTTTATCACCAAACAAAGCTTCCACACACACTTCAAATTCTCATAATGCTAAACAAGCTCTAGAGTCCAAAACTTCTGTCAGTAGTCATAAGTCCTCTGTGTTGTCAGTTTCTGTGCAACAGTCCATTACTGGAGGTGCCACAGTGAAACATTCAGACAGCAGGAGAAAGTCCACAACCCAAGAGTCCAATCCTCTTGCTAATAGTTCTCCCTCTCTTGACAGATGGAATCTACAGACAAATTTAAAGAATTCTGAGATGAATTCTGCACAGTCAACAAGAGACTTTCCAAACACAGACATACCTACTGCAAAGGATATAATTAAAAACACAGAGACAATGGACTTCAATGGTGTTCCTAACAAACTGAAAGCTACTACCAGATCAAGGCAGAATCTCCTGACTAATTCATCCAAAATTACATTGAAAGAAACTCAGAATATACAAAGGGAAAGTTTCCCAGTCACAATACCATCAAACTTGAAGACCAATATCACTACCATAATAAATAAGTCAGCTGCAACTGAATTTAATCTTAAACCAGATAAAATTATAACATCATCTGCAGCAGTCACCTCAGTACTAACCAAAGAGAATCCTTCAGACACACAAAAATACAGTGACTTTACTACTGAAGTAGCCTTGATAGTAGACCAAAAATCAAAAAATACCATACAGTCCCAAAAGAAATCTCTTGGAAACAATTTTCTTTTACAAAATTTCCATGATATAATTATCCCATCAACTACTAAATCCCCTCCAATGAAGACCATAAAGACTGTCTTTTCTGACCCAGCTGTGACAGAGAACATGCCAGTGCAGTTTGCAGTGAAGTCGACTCCCCCACCTAAGGGGAGAGTGGGCAGCACCACATCCAGAGTTGTCAGAGTACGAGATGTCAAAAGTTCCCTGCAGCCAGCTGCAACTACTGTATCGACCATTAGTGACAGAACCATCTCCCAGAGCAGAGTTCAGGCTCGGGCAGCCACTGAGGTACCAATCAGTTTCACGACCACAGACCTTCCTATTACAACCACTGATCTAATTGTAAATGATATATTCACATCAGACTTACCAACTACAATATTTGAAACTCTAAACTTGCAAACTACAACTTTGTCAACCACAGATGCACTAAGTATGACTGAGCCAAGTTTTGATTTGTCAGCCACAACTGAACTTCCAACAATTGCTCCAAGGACAACCATTTCAAAAACCACAAATATTCCAGAAATTTCACCTATTCCAACCACAACTCTTCCAGTAACCACAACCTCTGAAACAGTTTCGACTATTCCAACCACAGATACTCCAGCAACCACAACCATTCCAACCACTACAATCTTTCCAGTAACCCAAACCATGCCAATACCCACAACTACCCCTACTACAACAGCATCTCCAAGCACTCCTCATCCACAAGTCACAACTATCAGTATAATAACGTTACAAGATGCAGACAGTAATGTCCGACCACTTTCTGTCACACAGACAACCCCAACTGCAGTCCCTCGAGTGTTCACAACAACACTACGTACCCCGGCTCCATATGTTATATTTGGCATCTACCCCAATGGAACAGTGTTCAGGAAACTTCCTAACTCAGACTTCAAAGAACAGGTACATGAAAATGAAATAGCTCGACGAAACCCATTTTATCCTGACCAGCGTTATTTCAGCACTACCCCTTCTGCACCAGCACAGTCTGTAGATAGTAATGAAATTACACTGCAAGCACCAAGCTTTGATGATGGCTTCAATGCTGTAAGGAACCAAATTCAGGATGAAGATGCACAAGTAAGGCTACAATGAGCTTCTGTATTTGTAGTGGTGATTGGGATGGCTTGTAATTAAGACACTGCAGTCATTTACTTTTCAAACAAATACAGTGCAAGACCGAAATAACATGGCTCATCATTCATTTGTATTTGTATTTATTGTAGGTTCAAGAGATCCAAAGATGGATATAGAATGTCATAAAATAATATAGAGCATAGAATACATACATAAATATTACATAACTAGACAGTACAATGAATACAGCAATAATAAAAATTATCTATTTAGACATTGATCCACAGTATAAAATGTATGAGTATTCAAGAAATGCCTTAATACAACCATAAATTTTTAAAATTATTAGATGTGTTCTTGATCTCTATGGGCAATTTATTGAATATTTTTATACCCGCATAATAAATTCCTTTTTGATAAATAGTTAAATTAGCTTGAGGTAAATATGGAAGCACAATAGATCACTGTAGGTTGTGGTGTGCAAGGGCCCCCTCATACATTCAGTGAGGTAAATACGAAAATGTCCTAGCATCAGTGCATCCCAGGAAAAAAAGCGTTGCTGTTCTTATGTGGGTGTAAAGTTATTATACATGTTTCAGAAAGTGAGAGCAAAAGCAAGAGAATAGAATCCCTTGTGTTACATATTTTCAGAATGTCTGAAAACCCTTAGATCACTGCTCATTCATCACATGTACCATTTTTTCTGCCAATATATACTATTCTTCTTGCAACTCTGAGCAATGTGTAAAAAAAGTCAGGATACGTTCTGCATTCATTTGTGGAACTTTCAGATGATTATAATTCTTGAAAGCTCTCTTCTGCTTATGAAGGTAAGTGACTTAATGATACTTAGGGAAANTAAGTAATGCATGTAGAAAGCAATAACTTTGACACATGTCTTGTTGTGTTATGTACATATAAAACACAGTCATTTAACTTGAGGGATGAACATAAATTACAAATGTTTGAAAACAAAGTGGTCAGGAAAATATTTGAACCTACAAAGTAACACATAAATGAGTGAATTTAAGACATCACATAATGAGAAATATTACATAGGTCACCTAGTACTGTCAGTAGAGGAAATCAAGGAGACTACAGTGAATTAGGAGTGCAGCTATGTTGGGAAAGACAAGGACTGCATAAAGAATTTTGGTGGTTATGTCTCCTGTAAAATGGCCACCAAGAAGAAAATTGGAATGGTGCTATTAAAATGGATTGTACTGTATTGTATTTATTAGCATTCATCGATCCATTCAGGTACATGACCATTGGATATAGAAATTGTCAGCAGATTACATTGATATTTCCATAAGTTTGTCTTAACATAAAATAAATAAAAATTAAAATATATATAAGACACTAATGCATGCCACTAAAATACAAGGCTATAATTACTGGGATACCCCAAGGTAAAATTTATTATTCCTATCAAGATACTCTTCAACTGAATAAAAAGTTTTCTATAAGAAATTTTCTCAATTTATGTTTAAATTTATTAATATGATGTGCAACTTGCTTGATATTGGGGGTAGAGAGCTAAATAAGGTAATATCGGAATAATATACTCCGTTTTGAACTTTAATTAGACTTACTAAAGGTACATGAAAGTCCAATTTGTGGCAGGTATTTTCTTTTATGCAAGGCAGTATTTATTGTAAAAGAATCCTTATATTGGGATATAGTGGGAGTGAAGAGCTAAAATTCCAAGTTTATTAAACATTTCCCTTCAGGAATCCCTTGCTTTGGCTTTCATGATAATTCTTACACTTCATTTCTGGGTATGAAAATAGATCTACTGTGTGGCGAATTACCCCAAGACATGATACCATAATTTAACAATGAATGAACATAGGAGAAGTAGATCTGTTTCAGGATTTTCAGTTCTAATACAGGTCTGAGGGAAGGAACCATGTAGCCTAACGAATTTAACTTTGAATTTAAATAATCAATATGTTTTTTCCATGTTAATGAAGAGTCTATTATAATACCTAAAAGTTTAATGGAGTTAGTAGAGTTAATTTTAGGAAAACTGATTGCGAAGATTGGTTGTAGATGCGACTGACTCAAGATCACGTTCACTGATGAGCTTTGATGGTAGTGGTGTTTAGTCCTCAGGTTTTGTTACCACAGTCTTAGTTAACACGTACGTATTACATTTTTAAAAGCAAAATCCTGTTTAATGCGTGCATATAGTGTAAGATGCAGGCTGTGAAATTCAGCAATCATATGTAATTTGTAAAATAATACCAGACTCAAAGATTGGTTATCCTGTCTATTTTTTCGGTTTTTCTTGGGGACTCTAGGCAAATACCAGAACTGAATTTTAACTAAGCGAAAATCACTTCCTTATACACCCTTCCAAATTCATTATTTACAGGGCACCCTATCTTTCAGTGCTACATAATATGTACAGTTCACAAATTAATAAGCAAGTCGCATTACTCACAGATTGTTCAGGTCATCAATTCTTCTTCTTTACTGGCACTACAACCCTGTGTGCCTCTCAGTCTCCTCCACGGTTTTGTAAGATTAATTTTTTCCTGGGAGGCTCATTAGACCCATGATCAACCTCCAACCTGGAGGAGCAGGGACTTCTCTTCATCTGACCCCTACCCTTTGACCTCTCTAGCATGGGTGACTCTACCAGGAGCTTATGCTTCTGCTGGTATAGCTCTGTGGGACATGGGAGTATGCTAACCTCCTCTTCACAATAAGGCAGTAATTCTCAAGGAGGCCTGTCCTCTAATATCTGTTATTTCGGACTTGCAGTGTATTTTAAGTTCAATTGGTGGCAAAGTAAATATGATAGATAAGTAGTGGATTAGAAAGGTCTTTGATTCATTAGATTGGAAGCAACTTAATTCCCAATGTGACACAAGACACAAACATCCAATATTTCTATTTTAATTGATGTGATGTGCTACATCAAATTGGGTAACAGCTGATTTAACTACAGCTTCATATAGGAGAGTCTGGTAGATATAATAATATTCTGACCCGCTTTAAAATTAAAATATTCCAGAGATGATACATGTAATGATACTCTGGTTGCAGCACTTCAGCTTCAGTCCTTTATGGACTACATGTAGCTGCATAATAGTGCTTCTCTTAAAATGTACACCTACTAAACACAGCTTATAGATGCGGAAATTAACCACCTGTAGAAGACATTTAGACATGATGAGCACAGCAACTCTGGCATCATCGTGTGCAGGTATCGAACACAGATGGAGAAGCTGGAGGTTGTAGCAATGATATTGTCTCAACAAGCTGTCTCAAAAAAATCAGCAGGCTTTTCACCAAATACAACATTAAGGCATCCTATGTTTTTACGAAGAAAAATATTCTTATGCTTAGCTTTATTGATGACCAACTAGACTTAAAGATAGCAGGTGTACATTTCATATCATGTGAGAGTGGCAAGGTGCATGTTGGATAGATAGGCAGATCCACCAAGACCAACTGTAAGGAACACACAAGACACAAATGCCTGGGTGAGCCAGAGAAGTCTGCTGTGCTGGAGCACAAATTTGAAACATGACAAAATATAAATTTAGCAGCAACTGTATATGAGGTAAGGCAACAGGATATATGAACCACTTGATAAAGGAGGCTGTATATGAGTATATAAGGCAACATCCCAGAACATTTAACAGAGGAAGAGGTTTCAACCTCAATCAGTCCAGGTACTGAGTGACTAATATGATTAAACAGTTCAGATGTACACCAGTCTCTTGACAAGATAAAACCAAGCAAACTCATGACTCAGCCCACTAACCCCTACTGGCTCATCCTCATGGGCTGTGGGTTGGTATATATATGGAACAGTTTGGACCACAAGTCACATAATATCTTAGTGATCATAACAGAGAAACGTTGGCCATTTTTGATCAGCTGACATCTCTGATAGTCCAAGAATATTTAATCAAATTAGCTGGCATGGAAGTTTCGGATCTTAAGTATCTTATTTCCCCTTACCTCCTGTTAGTAGCACAAAACTTAGACCTCCTAGCTGGGCTGATCACTTCACTGTTTTGGAGATGATTTCTTTGTCTCCTTCTGCCTCCTCCTTTTCCAAATTAGGTCCCCTGATCTGTTCCCAGTCAGAATTAATCTGAAATTGTAAATCATACAGACAGTTGGTAGACTCCTTGCATCGAGGGTCAACTCACTGCAAGACCTCCACCTGTACAGGACAACATAAACACAGAAAAAATACATATACCTATGCCTCAAGTGAGATATGAACCCATGATCCCAGGGTTCAAGCAGATAGAGACACTTTGGGCCTTAGACCAAATGGCCACTTTGATCAACAGAGATGATTTATATTTTGTGTATGACACAGATTTCATTCTTCTGTGGAAGTTAGGATTCTATCATCAGCATAGGATCTAATGACCTCAGTATTAATGTAACAGATTTGATCAGTGCATTGCCAGGCAACAGCTCTAAAAATATAGACCAATATGCAACAATAGATGAGGCTGTTTTTTCTATGTAATCTGCGCTGAGCAGTGGTGGAACTGGGTTATGCAACCCAGGCACCGGCTCGGTAAATACATTTCTGCATATCAGGCCGTGCTATGAAAGCAGTGATGTTAGCAACAGTAGAGACTGTTTTTTCCAAGGGGTCTTTGCAGAGTACTTAGAAGGGAGTGACAGAATTTGTTCAGGGCCGTTATGAGGGAGACGTAAGCTGGAGGAATGTGTAATAGATGAGCTTCACTTGAGTTCCAAAGTTCCAAGGGAACAGCAACGTGGCCAAAAGAATAATTAGAAGACTTAGTGTGTGACATTACATGTGCTGCAGTACATTAGTGGAGTGATTGTAAATTGTGTAAATGAGCAATAGTGTAATAATTAATTGTAGCTATTACTTTTCGGTGGCTAATAAATTCAATTACCAACCCAAAACCGCATCTTAGTCACTGATACATGTAAGAGTATTATGTAATTTATCTAGTAGTTTACTGATTGCTCTGTATCTTTGGCACTGATTATCTGTTGGGCTATGATCCACTTCAGCCAATATAGAATGTAAGGCATCTGCAATTTCTTCCGCAGAGTCAGTATCAATATCCAGGATCATGTAACATTTCTGTCATTTACTGCTACATGTACCAGAATTTGTCAAATAAAAAATAGTTCTACCATCAATGGATGAACTACTGTCAAGTTCTTTATATATGAAGCATATAATGAAATGTTGTCGTGAACTTCAGCACAGTTCTTCTCTAGTTCTCTAGTTCTTCTCAGTGCAAGTTCAAACTTGCACTGGTGCTCTTTTGTAGCATGATGTACAATAGTAAAGGTTCTTAAGAGCCTGTTTCCAAGATCCAAAAGTAAATACGAATTAATGGTAGCCTGCAGGTCTTATGAGGTGGAGTCAGTATTACAAACATTAAGTCCTTTTCATTTCATGTTCCCTCACTAACCTGAGGGCTGGCCTAGATGGAATGTTGTACAGTAATATCATATGCAAAATCTAAATAATGCAAATGCATAACTTAACTACATGCATCTTGTCCCATCACAGCATATAATGTGTATGTAAAAAATATGTATTCCATCAAATGCGACTTGTTTCATAATACAGAAGGCTCTCCAATCACTGGACATACAAAATTACATTTGAACTTTGAGTTGTTTTAGGTTTGTCTGAAATAACACCCAAGACTAGACTGAAAGTTTATAATTCCTTAAATCCATTTACTTCTAACGTTCTTGAATCATTTATGGATGCAACCCATGGCCATGCTGTATGAATATGTCTTGTCTATTCCTGTCCAGATTTGGAGCATCTGTTTGTCTTGCAGGTTCCACAACTTCCAACAGCTGTAACTACAAGACCCCAGGTATGCTGATTAACAGTTACACATACTTGGCAAACTGTTTGTAACAAATTTCTTTTGAAGAAGAACTTTTCTCACAGACTAGTTACATGAGTAAAAAGGCCTGTATTTGCCTCATATCTGAATTCTGGTGATGAATAATGAACCTGGAATAACGATAGGTTTTTGTTTTGCAAGTATGCAGTTTAATATTATCACCTGATCATGCTGATACATGGAACTCCTGATGTCTTGAGATATTTTGGTCTTAACTCTACATGACTGAGCTGTAAAAGGAATTTCAGCTGAAAATAGAAAATTTTTCAGCCTGCTCAAATCTCTGGTGTTAGGTTTTCTTCCCTCTCTTTCTTACTTCCATACATTCTTTCTTTCCTTTACATTTGTATGATTTTATCTTTCCTTCTTGTTTCTTTATGTTTGTCTTATTTTGTATTATTTTAATCACTTTTTTTTTAGGTATTTCCTCTTCTTTCTGAAGAGTTAACAGGGTTATCACAACAGATATATCATTTTGATGTTAATGCTTTGTCTCCATAGCTGCCTCCAGCACCCACTGAAGCACCATCACAAACATCAGGGTTCGCGCTGGGTAAACTCATATCTAATGCACTGGTGAGTGAAAGCAAAATGTCATCGGTTTTAACAAATTTTGTCATTTTATTGGTTACAATACATGTACCTTCACAAATGATCCTAAGTTCCAGAGCATATTTTATAAGGATTCTCTAGGTCACTTCATCTACCTTGACACCTAGCACTGAGTATACCAAAACAGCTTATAAATACTGGAAAAGGAAAGTACTTAAAAAATATATTCGTACTTAAGAAGAGTTTTTCAAACAGGAATCTTCCCTGCTTTCCATAATTTTCAAGGATAATGTCTCTTTGATGCAGCTGAATATCTAAACCAGTTTCAACCCTTTGCAGAGAAAATGACCTCTACATTTTAACAAATTACTGTTCATATTACCTGTCTCTGTATATCCAGGATATTGATCCTCAAAAAGGTTCCTTGCCATCAACACGTGCAAAATTCCTTGCTGAAATAGTGAGGAATTCCAACATAATTACTGCTCGCACCACTACAACCATGACTACCACTGCCACTACCACCACCACCACAGCCAAAACGACTACAACACCAGCTCCAATGCCTGCATTGCCAACATCAACAGTTGCAACACCCAAGGCAACAGCAAACCCAGCAGCTGGGGTGCTCGATGACTTTTCCTTCCTGAATGTATTGGTATGTCTTTTTTTTTTTAGTGTCTCTCACAAGTATGTCTCATAAGAAAAATTTGAATATATTAACTTCTCCACAGAGATAGTTATCATGTAACGCTTATTGACAAAGCATTTTAAAATAAACTGTATTTCAAATATGCAAAAACAATAATGATAATGGTATGAATGATGATGAACATTTGTCTTTTTTACCTGTTGTTTACTATATAAAGAAGCTAGTCATGAATCCATCAGTCAGTCAGTCAGAAAATATGAGATGTTACATCAACACGTCTATTAAGCACAGTTCTATCCGTTATTTTAAGTTCCTTTATTATACACCATGTTTCAGTCTACTGGCCATCATCAGGCCATTTAACATATATAATCACCCACTCATTTACCTCTGTCTTTAACGCAAATTAAAAATGTTCACAGTCTCTCTTCAATTTAAAATAACATTAAAATCAATTCACTTGCTATATGTTTTGGCATTACTTGACCATATTCAGGCAATTGTGCACTTTTTGAAAACTGTCGCACCACACTAGATATTAAGTCAATATATGTCCATGCTATTGCATTATTGTGCCCAAAAATGGATGCTGCAAAAATAAAATAACACGGAAAGGAGAGAAAATTTTATTCTAAACAAATATATTTTAGTGTGAACAACGATAATGCAATAGCATGGAAATATATTGGCTTAAGCTTTAGTTCAGTGCAGCGGTTTTCCAGAAGTGAACAGTTTCCTGAAGACGGCCAAGTAAGGCCGTACATGTAGCAATTGATTGATTTTAATGGTGTTTTCAATTAAAGAGAGACTGTGAACTTTCTTAATTTGCATTAAAGACAGAGGTGAATGAGTGAGTGATACATAATGCAACAGGATGCTCAAATGTTGTATTATATATATATAATCACTTAACTGTAATTAGCTACACTGGTCAGTGTTTACAAATCTGAGTCTATATATGATACACTTATTGAGTAAATTATACAGACTATTACTCTTTTAATTTGTTGCAGTTAGTTGGAGTGACTGAGAAAAAATATTCATGGACTTAGTCATCAGTTTCCACACACACAAATTCAAAATTGAGACCTCCTGATACAGTGTTTTAACCTACCAACCCACTTCTCCAAGTGTTGTACTGATCATGAGACTTCCTGTTACAGCTTCTGGGGCGACCTCCAGATGACACAACTAAGCCTGGCAGAAACCAGGGATCATCAATTGCAAATCGGGTGAGTTGAGCTAACAACAGAAACTTTGGCCTAGAGCCTGAATAAAAACAAGTTTGTCAGCTATTAGCAGTAAACTACAACTTTTCATAGGGTTTCAGACTCTGTCATTTCTGCATATTTGCTGTTTAGTGACATTTCCTCCTATCAGTTACAGCCTATAATCTAGTTCTAACATGTATCCATTAGTATCCTTTCTGGAAAGGGTTTCTTTATAATTTCTCTTCTATCATTTTGTACTGTATAGCAAACCACATGAAGATCTTCTCTAGTATCACAATTGTATCCAAATGAGTGCTTCTTGACCATGTCTATAAAAATATGCGTTTTATGTGAGAAATTACCAGCCCTCCACACTAACTCCTAGCGAGAGGACCAACAACTACAGTGTTTCTGTCTCCTCTCCATCTGGCTTGAATCACCTTAACAGAATCTGAAGCTGTCATGTAATTCTTGTAGTAAAAATGGCACATTTAAAGCTTTTCAAACATCATTTTGAGTCTATAAACTAAACTAGAAGATATATAAAGTAAACTCCTGGTTATCTGGTATCCAACCATCCAGGACTCTCATGTAACTGGCAAACGGTTCAAAGATACTTATCATTTTTATATGGTTACTCTGAAAGAGAAAGTTGCAGTGCACCCACCATGCAGCAGTTCTCCCAGCTGCTTGTAGCAGTACTGCCTATCATTTTCCTTCATGTAAATGCCATTAAATTCATAGTTATCCATGATTACAGTAGAGGCTAGTTGAATTGTGACCACATTACAGTACTTACTTATGGAGCTTATCCCTTCTTGAGGAGAAGCCAAATCCGCAGCTACTCAAGAATTTCCCAGCACTTTATGGAACCTGAAGGTTCATTACCATGTTCACAAGAGCCACCCACTGGTCCCCATCCTGAGCCAGATCAATCCAATCCATACCATCCCAATCCATATCATCCCATCCCATCCTATCTCTCTAAGACCCATTTTAATATTGTCCACCCACCTACACCATGTTCTTCTCAGTGGTCTCCTTCCTTCCGGCTTTCCCACCAATATCCTATATGCATTACAATTCTCCCCCGTTCGTGCTACATGCCCTGCCCAACTCGTCCTCCTTGACTTAATTATTCTAATTATACTTGGAGAAGGGTACAAGTTATGAAGCTCCTCATTATACAGTTTTCTCCAACCTCCTGTCACTTCATCACTCTTCGGTCCAGATATTTTCTTCAATACCCTGTTCTCAAACACCCTCAGTCTGTGTTCCTCCCTTAATGTCAGAGACAAAGTTTCACACCCATACAGAACCACAGATAAAATTACAGTTTTGTATATTCTAATTTTTATGTTTTTAGACAGCAGACGAGAACTGGACTGAATGGTAGCAAGCATTATCCCAGTTCAATCTCCTCTTAGTTTTCTCCTCAGTCAGATTTTGGTTTGTTATCGTCGTTCCCAAATATCTGAATTGTGTCACATTTTCAAGACATCTTTTTCTTATCGTTATGTCATGATTTTGCTCTGCATTTTGGTGACAAGACAGCAACATATACTTGGTCTTCTCTGCGTTTACTTCTAGACTAACCTGCTTACTTGCGTCAATTAAAGTTTGCGTGTTTTTCTTTATGGTATCTACATTATCACCCAGTAGATTCACATCATCAGCATAGACTAACAGCTGATGTGTCCCGTTTAATTTCAGTCCCACCTGGTTTTCCTGGATCTTCCTAATGGCATATTCTAAAGCAAAGTTGAAAAGTAGTGGCGATAAAGCATTTTTTTGTCTTAGACCATTCTGGATGGGAAATTTATCAGACAAATGTTTACCTATATGGACCTTCACATTACAGTTCATCCAAAATATTCCTCCTATCAATTTGCTGTCTTCTAACAAGGCTCCAGCACAAAGACTAACATGAAGACATGCTGTTTTAACTATGGATTCGCATAGATTTCTGTTTTTCACATGCAACTACTGAACTCATGTAAACATAACATCCCATTCCCCAAATATACATATTAATGTGGAGTTAACCATATAATTTTTCTCTTGTGCCTGATCTTCTTGCCATGAAGATGTGTGGGAATCATGGATGTGGAGTTCCTTATATTCTAGATCTCTGGACTACTGTAAGATGAACTGGCAACACCAAAAATATTTCTGAGGAAAGACAGCTTGAAAATTTGGTTACAACTTATATTTGAGCCATGTGAGAGCAATTTTACCTGTTCCCTATAGCCCTACTAGCTGTGTGTCTCTGTACTGACACATAAATGGTGCCACAGACTGTGTTCGAGATCATTCGAGTTTTCATTTTTTTTTAATATAATGTATGGTATATTTCCTACTTCTACTTCAATTTTGATTTTTTCCAAAGATCCTCAGGAGGGGTTGTTGCATCCTGACTTGCCCCCTCTGCTTGCATCTATGGTAAAGTAATTAGTTAGTTTCATTCTCCAACATTTCATGTCTGGGGAAAAAGACAAAGTGCCAATCTGAAGTCAGTGACAAAGAGAAAAATCTCTGAACCAGTCTTACCCTTGCCTTCCCCAAATGTTTCCTACTAGAGACTACATTTCATTAAGTTTTCTTCTGCACTTTTTTCCTCCATTCTTTTCTAAGTGTTTATTCTATTTCTAGCTTTAATCTATTGCATACACATTATATGATGCCTTAATTTTTCATTTTAATTGCACTTTCACATCATCATCAACATGATTGCCATATATTTTTTGTCACCATCTTTCTTTCTCATGACTCAAGCATTACTACAATATGTCAGTGTTTGTACTCTACCATTGTTACTTAATATATTTGAATTTTATTTTTCTTTTTATTTGTGTGTGTGTGTGCATGTGCATGTGTGCGTGTGTGAGCTGATTGTTATGTGCATACACATGCATGTGGGTGTGCTTATATGTTCAATTTCTATGGGAAATTTCATTATCATGTAACCAGATTAAATCTTGGTCTGTTATATTCCATATTCTTGTCTTATCATTGAGCTACCAGGATTGCTACCAAGTTAAATGGTAATAATTGTCAAAATATATAATATAATGACTATAATTAATGTTTAGTGAAAATAAGAAGCCTGTAATCAAAACAGATCATAAACTTGTACCAAACTTTATTACACTGTTCTTCCTATGAATCTAAATATTTTCCAAGGGAATCAATTCAGTTTATTGTTGAGATGAACAAATTTGTGTATCGTTCTCATTATGTTGTTGCATTTTATTTATTGGCTTTGCAGAAAAGAGAATAATGTAAGAAGTGTAAGGTCACTACTTTCATTACATATTGTAGAATATGAGAATTTTTTATAGTACAGAATACTTGTCTTGCAGATCATCCAAGTGGCTCTTGAGAGAGGAAATAGCTCCAGAAAGAAACCTTCTGCAGTAAGTAAATGCTGGCACCTGAACTGTGAAGTTTTACTTAGAACATATTGCAAATTGACAGTTTTAAAGCCAACTCAACTGCAATGAATATTCATATAAACTAATATAATTAAAATATATAAGGTGAAATTCAAATTGAATTTAAACTAACATGATCCAAATTTAGGCAGAGGCCTTTCTTCTGCACCGGATGAAAGAGATTTCACTGCCATAATTCATTTATTGAATTAGATAGTGATATTTCCTTCACACCATCACATTGAATTGGGCATCACGAATTAGGTAGCAACAATTCCTCCACACCATACCAAAACTACTGTCATTAGGTACTTTATTTTTTTAATTACAACCCAATGACATCTCATAATAACTGGAACAGGTGGGGGCATAACCAAATAATCCCCCCACCCCCAATTACTGTATTTAAGGAAAGTGGATATAATTTATGCTCTCATTTAAATGTTCATATTTTGAGAATTGACTTTTTATATTGTACATGGAGTACTCTTTTTAGCTGCTTTAGGCTCACTGTTTATTGACAGTGACACTTTAAACAAAACGACTGCATTTCACTGTTACCTGTGTCTGAACACTTAACTCCTTTTGGTAGAAACATAATAGCACTTTGAGTCAGGGCAGCATTTGGACCCTGCTAGGCTCACTTGTTCTATTTCCACATCCTAGGTTTTTTACCTGTATGGATATATGGAAAATAAAGGAAATGAATGAAAGAAGATGAATCAACAAATACAATATAGTAAAGGAACATGAGTCAATGAGTCAGGTTTAAACTATCATTGCACTGTTGAAAAAGACAAAGAAGAGAATCAAAACATTCAGTTTATGAAAAGGTTTGATACAGTTAAAGTAACATGATATCTACCATTTCTAAATTCTGATTTACTTCACCCCATTTTCCATATATGACTTGCTGTCATCAAAAATGGAGCCACATATACCAAGTGGTGCCCATTTTATGAAATTATGAGAGAAGAGAACAAGTTCCCAGGTGTTCATGAGAGTTTTTTTAAAAGGCAATAATACTTAAGTAAATTCAAGCATTCCAAAAATTTGACAAACTGAATCTGTAGTTTTAGAAAATGTGACTAACAGATCACCTGCCTCTCAAGAAAATGGAAATTATGAGTAATCCTGCTTATTACACTCTGATCAATAAATGACTGAGAGCTTAACAGCAAGATAACCTGGAGCAGTCACATCCAGAGAGAAATGCTTCAATTTTCTGAAAATATGGGTATAGACAACAAAAGCATTAAAGATGTCGGCTCAGCTCCATTTCCTACACAGAAAGATGGTGAAGTACCTGATCTGATTAGTGATGGAAGTATAGATCGATCATGTTTACAAGATAAAGATAATGCAAAACAATGCTTCTTATCATGATTGTGGATGTGTTTGTGTCAGTTATCTTTGTACACCAACCTGGCAATCCTTACATAGCCTGTTCGGCTAGGCTTGATACTAAGAAAATTGAAAATTTTTAACCTAGGTGCAGTTAAGTCTACCAAAATAAAATATCCATAACTTCATAAACCGTTTTCTGGTCCAATTTCCTATTTTTCATAATTTGGTCCATTAAAAAAATTACTTAAAATTATGCTTGTCTATTTGTTTAAATATTTGGATTGACATCATGCCTAATATGTATACATCAAATGAATCTTCCATAAGAAAGTACAAAATATATTCTTTCAATTTCAGACAACTCCTAGAGTAACAACACCAAAAATGACAACTCCCAATACAGCTACCCAAACACCAACAACCCCCAAGGCAACAACTACAAAGGCATCCACTTCTGCATCACAACAGCCTTCAATGGAGCAGAATCAGGAAGATCTGGCAGCCTTGCTGAAGTTGATAGGAAACATGGTAAGTCTATACATTTTATAGTCATGTGATCTTATTCATTTGTCAGCTGGGTGGACTTATGGGTAGGCGGCGCGAGACATGATTATGCTGTAGTTTGATAAGAACTGAATTCCATTATGCACCCATATTTGTAAAGCAACCGTTTCTGTTCCTGGTGAAAATATAATTCAACCGTTTTCTCCTTGAAGCCATATGTTTTATCATCAGATATCACACAATGCTGTACAAATGAAAATTTGAAAGCAAATTTGGTGTAATAATGTTGCCAGCATACAAAGATTGATATTCCACTACTGCTTCCGTTTTAAAACTGTTTGAGTGAGTGAGTGAGTGAGTGAGTGAGTGACTTTGCTCTTCTTGGGTCTATTGGTCTGATGTTAATAGAGTGAATGAGATACTTTAACATTTTGTCTGCAATATATATAACAACACTTAATTCTTTTTAGCAAAAATGACTTGTTCTTTCTGTACTTTTTCATAATAATTTCAGAATTTCATTTGTTGAATGTTACATATGATCGCCTTAAAATGTCGAGTGACTGCAAAACAGATTTCACTGACTATGAACAACTCGATGGATCAAAGTTATTCTTAAGGAACTGATAGTTGCTTGATTGGTCAAGAAATTTTCTCTCTTTGTGGGACCCATATATTTATTACTGTGTTCTCAAAAGCCCATTATTTGACCCTATCCTGATCCAGATTAATCCAGTCCGTACCCTCACATCCTATTTATGATCCACTTTAGTATTATTATCCAATCTATGACTAGGTTTTCAAGTGGTGTCCTCTATTCAGATTTTCTGACTTCACTGATTGTGATTACACAAGAAGTATTTTACGAGGGTCGTACTGAAAGTCATGAGCAACAATTTTTTGTAGAGTAACATGCTTTATTATTGAGAAATCAAATACACCAACTCAATCTACAGACCTTTCTTTATTTTCCCACATAATCGCCACTTCCTTGTACACATTTCTCCCAGCGTTCTGGGAGTTTGAAAATTCCGTTCCAGTCATCTGAAGACACTGACGCACTGCTTTCTGAATTGCCTCCCTTGTCTCAAAACTTTGTCCACACAGCTGATCCTTCACAAATCCGAAAAGATGGTAGTTGGAGGGTGCCAGAGCAGGGCTATAGGAGGGGTGTGGAAGAACTTCCCACCACATCTTTGCAATTGCTTCCAATGTGAGGCGAGTGGCATGGGGGCGAGTGTTGTCATGCAGGATGACGATGTTTCATCCCAGACATTTATTGTGCAATGCACGACGGAGCTTGTGCAGCGTCTGGACATAACGAGCAGCACTGATGGTTTGCCCAGGTTCCAGGAATTTGGCCAGAATAAACCCCTCTGCATCCAAGATGACTTTGCCAATCACCTTCACAGCTGATAGCACTGTCTTTGCCTTCTTTTTTGATGGAGAATGCAAATGGTGCCATTCCATACTCTGCCATTTCGTTTCAGGCTTGAAATGGTGAAACCAGCTTTCACCACCTGTCACAATACAGAGCAAAAAAGCATCGCCTTCATGTTGATATCTCTGCAGCAGTTCTGAGGTGATGGCTTTTCGCTGACCTTTGTGGTCTTTGGTCAATAACCATGGGACCCAACGAGCACAAACTTTCCTATAGCCCGAGCTTTCAATCATCTCCTGTACTGCACTGTGCCCTATTCCAAGTTTTCGGGCTATTGTATCCACAGTCACACGCCTGTCATCTTGAATGATCTCATCCACTCTTTCCTTGTTGCGTTCAGTTGAGGCTGTTCGAGGACGACCGCTCTGAGGCTCATCTTCGATGCTGGTGTTCCCATCTTTAAAATGTTTCACCCATCTTCGAACACTGCTCGCACCCATGCACACACTTCTATAAGCACGCTGAAGAGTGTTGAATTTCTGCAGCAGGGATTTCCTCTTTCACAAGAAATTCGATGACAGCACGCTAGTGAAACAACATATCGTTGTCGGCCATTTTATTAGGAGTGATACTGGTCACGTGATGCAAGCTATTGACATCACAACACACTCAAGGTTAACACAACAGCTAGTTCCACCTACCACCATACTCTCTTTCATCTGCTGTTCCCAGGTGGCATGCAAAAAAAAAAGTTGCTCATGACTTTCGGTACGACCTACGTAGATAAAAGAGAATGATTTCCAATTGACATATCATATTGCAGCTTGGAAATTATTATTGCAGAATTATGAAATTACATTTTATGTGGCTAGGAATCCACGACACCAGGAAACCTGACTCCCAGTCAACAGCTGCTTGCTGACTTCCTGATAAAACAGGCAACATCACAGCCATCCGAGAGGAATCTTAACAACCAGATCAGTATACAGGTTAGAACTTAAACTTGTCTTTATGTTTTATCACTGACTACACTTCAAATTCCTTTTGCACTAATTTTATATTAATCAAAGCCTTTAATTCTAACATAAGTTGATAATGCATATTTAGCAGGACTGTACTCATAGGATTTGTGTTTTTGACCTCCTTGCCTGAAATATCTAGAATAAATAGAAGTACCTCCTTTGTAAAACTAAAAAAGACATTATAGTGGCTGAAACAACATTCATTTCAAGAGCATATTATATTTATAAATTAGTGACACAAAATGAAGTTTGTAATAATTTACTTCTCAAACTGCCTTCAAAATAAGTGTACTGTTCTTCAGCAGTGTTAGACTAGTCTCTGTTACCAAATAGTTGATCTGCTTGTGAAGTCAAGATTACAGTTTTCTGGGATGTGGCACTATGTAGTTCGGTAGAAAGGTGTTGGTGTATCAGAAGAAACTTACTGTGAAACTACATAGCAGCACATCCCAGATGACCAAAATTCTTGATGAAAATTACTGACTTTTTAATGTGACACCATGTTGTTTAGTGACAAGCTCCAATATTTTAGAGGAATCTATACACTACATGATGTCACATTCCAAAAGTCAGTAATCTTCATAGTCACTGCTGTGATAACCTCAGGTCTCACATAATTGTGAAACATATTAAAGACTTTATATTGAGGTATGATTACCTGAATTTTGTAGCACATGATTCATTCTCCATGACTGAATTTCTTCCATTGTCTTTTCCAGTTCATCCTCTTATCTCGTCCAGTGCTAATTAACCTTTTAAACTGTTGGACTGGGGGGCCTCATAGTGGTGCCATTAAGATATTTGTCTTCTGGGATATAAAATCATACAGTCCAGTGAATGTAAAGTGATGTTTCAGAGAACCATACCATCTCAGTCTTCAGGGTCAAAGAGTAGGCAAAACAGGAAACCTGCATGAAGAAGGCAGCAAACAGAGCAAAAAGCATGAAAGAATAAAGAATTATTTGGAATAGGACATTAGAGACCTCTCCCCCACCCCCCTTGGGTCCTTGCCCACCACACACGTCTTCTTTCCCCATGTTCCCATATCTACACTAGAGGCCCAACCTAGTTACTCATCTCTTGTCTCCTACTGGTGCAATCTGCTTCTCAGGGGAGAGCCAATGGGAATTGACAGGTTGCCTTGCAAGTTCCTTCCTATTCTACATAATCTTGCATTCTTCTGTATATGGCTTGCTCTACTCACTGCCTGTTTCATGCTGGTTTCTTGTTTAGCTTACTTTTCCACCTTGAAGAAGGAGGTGATATGTTGACCAGTTGACTTTCACCAGACTACATGGCATTGTACCTAAGAAGATGATCTCCTTCCTGCTCTTCTAGGATTAAATGCTTCAAACCCATTTGTGTACATGCATTTTCCAGTGCCAGGGTACCAAACTGATGTTAGATAGTCTGACAGAAGGGCTACCTCATCAAGATGATCAGACAAGCATCTCTGTACCGAGACTGTTGCAGAGGCTTTAAGCCTGTTGTTCCAGAGATTTTATGCATGATATTCAGGTCACTCCATCATATATTGCAAGCTACCCATCCACTATCCAGAAAATGGATTTTAGTGGTTACAGGGTTCATCAAGCATGAGGTGATAATGTATCATGAAATAATGCACAAAGCAACCAAATGTGAACAAAGACTTCAGATGCCTGTTCCATGTCACTTGGCAGGATGTCTTGAATCCTCCAGCCACACCAAAAACGTCCAAGAAGTTAAAGTCATCTCCAACCACAGAAGCAGCTCCAGGTCAACTGCTTGGGGAACTGTTTGGTCCACTGATTGGTGGAAACCAAGGTGACACCAAGATCAGAGATCCCAGGGCTGGGCAGGGATTGGTAGAAGCTGCCATCAAGGCAACAAAGACTGTGTCTCAACTGATGGGTTCTGTGATCCAGGTAAAATGAACCATTGAAGTTTTTATAAAGTAACCTGCTTTTGTAAGATATTACATTCCATAATTGTACACTGTTCCTATGAAGTGAATAACATATTGAGGAGCTCCATAATTGCATTCCTTAACCTAATATTATTAAGTTGTCTACAATAAGGATGAAATAGTCAAGATATGTAGTACACATGACGGGAATGAGAAATGTGCACGAGAATTTGTTTACAAATCTTTGATGGGAAGAGACAACTTAGGATACTTAACTGTAGATGAGGGGAAACAGTAATGTAGGTCTTATAAGAATGTTATTGAAGATGGTATTTAGATTGAATGGGCTCATAAAATGAGGAATTTTCTTGCCCAGATGAAAAGCTGTCAATTGTTCAATAACATCTTCACGATATTTAATTATTTGCCATTACCAATAATATCTCATTTAATAAAGGGGTGAGTTCTGAACTGGATGACTAGGAAATAGATTCACAGCATGGCAGATGGTAACCCCTATTGTGTCTACTGGGATTCACTCAGCTCTCAATTTAGTAGACACCAGCTGCTTTGGTTTTGTAGATAAAGCAGCTGAGCAGTTGACTTTACTTTTAATGTATTAAGTGCATCAGTGCTGTTTAAAGCAACTTAAGAAGGAAATGAGCTACTTACCAAAAAATGTTTGAGTGTAGTTTAATATCAAAATTTTTGGTTTTACTTTTTGGCTAGTGTAAGGTTTGAAGCGCCATTTCATGTTTCAAAACACCATCTACACTGCCAGTCATGTCACTGTTGTTCGTGGAATGATGTCAAGTGACAGAATGTTTTCATTTCAGGGGGCAACTAAGTCACTCCAGTCATTCATGAAGTCATTGGCATGGGGATCAGGAGCAGGTTCAGGCTGAACAGAAGTGCCTGTACAATATGCCATGGTAGTACTTGCTCAACTTTTTGCCATGATGAGGCTTCAGTTATTCTACCTGAGGCTTAAAATATTTCCCTTGAAGAGGAATTTGTGTCGTAATTTTACTTCTGATTCACATCGTATGCAGTGGGAGCAGATTCAGCACTGCCATCCTAGTTGTCTCCATGACTACATCAGGGCAGAACTTGAGAGGCCTGGTTAAGAGGTTCTGCTGCTCCTCACTTTATAACTTCAGTAGTAAAATGAGCGATATTTTACAACTTTGTTCCATAACTTTCTTCATTTTTCTTTTTGATATTTTCTATCTTTGTCTCTCTTTTTTTCTTTTTGCCATGCCTTATATCCTATTTTCTTTCTTTCTTTTTCCTTTTCCTTCCTTTCTTTTGTAGATAAATACTGGGTTGTGTCAAGTTTTGGATCAAGGGAAAGCCAACAGAATCTGACACAAGGTGGTGGGTATCAGGTATCAGCAAGCCTGGAATCAGTTCTGATAGTAAAAGAAAGCACACTTTGAATGCACATATTACAATTTCCAAACTATTTTTGCTCACATTCTGCTATGTAACAAATTAATTTCGCCATATGGTCACATCTAATTATTGGCATTACTTGGAGTATGTAACACAAAAATATGTAGCCTGCATGCAATTTCTTACTATTTTCACATAGGAAGAAATTGACTGGCTGATTGATTGATTGATTGATTGTAGATTAGTTTAGACTCTACATCTCGACATGTGTGATTGTGACTATAGAACGACTTCACACTGATTTACAAAAAACACAGTGTCTGTTTTGCCAGATTCCATTGACATGGCTTGTCTGCACAGTAGCAAATATAAGTTAACAGGATTTTCCATTCTGCTACCAAAATCAGTCATTTCCCTAGGATCAGTGTCAATTCTTCAACCTTTGTTTTTCATTTTTGGAACTAAAATCTTGCATTTTCCTTACCTTTTCAAGTAACCATCATAGGCAAGCATTTTCTGGCTCTCATCTTTCTTCTGATTTACCCTATTCAGTGAGAGGTTAACAACAATGCACACCTGCAACTGAAGAGTGGTGTGTAGAGGGTGCAGTTTTCACCAAACATATGAATAAAAAAGTTTGCTTGTGAATATTGTTCATATTCATTGATGTGAATTTTGACAGTTTCATCTCCTCTCATGTTATTTTTGGCACACACCTGCCATATGTTGAAAACAAATAGTTTACTTCAGTCACCATCTTAATCTGAAGTAATTCAAAGTGATAATCCACAAGGGGCTATTAATGCCTTTCTCTTCAGGTCACACTTGCTCATGATATTTATGAAACTGGCTTATACATTACAAACAGCAAATCTCCATTGAACACAATTCTAAAATTCCTGAACACTTATCCATTTCAGACAGATTTCCATTTACTACAGTCATATAGTTCTAGATAAGCAAAATATTTCACACTACATACTCCATATTTTTGTCCAAATCACAGGCCAAAAATGCACCCTATATATGTACTAAACAGTTCATATGTTCAATTTCCATTTTTGTATCCCATTGGAGTGTTCTCACTTATTTTATTATCACAAGGGCCCAATAATTTCCCATTTGTGACAGGTATGTTCCTTCTTAGATAATTGTTAGGAAGCACATCCCAGAACAAAACTATATAACTGTATAGCACTAAGTACAGACAACCAGACTACAGAGCTCAGACAGGTTTTCTTCACGTAGAAGGACCTCAATGTATATTCTTGTCAGAACTGAATCCATGATGGCTTCCACAGACAAAGCCAGAAATGCAACACATATCCCATAGCAACTGACACTTCTAAAAGAATTTGTAGTCAGAAACCCCTTCTGTGGGACAGACACTGGATTATGGATACCAGTTTCACATAAATATTTCATACATTCACTATTTATGTTCAAGGTGTAAAGAAAGTGTAAAATGAACGTTAAATGGGGAGGGGGAAGAATCACTCTATATGTCTGCATGTTCCATCTGTAAAACTAATAAACAAATTTTGATATTTGATGCTGGTGATCCACTAAAATTTGTTGGGGACTAATTTAATTTGGGCCCATAACAGTGTTGCATCACTCCTACTTTACATGTCGCTCAAGGTGCACTTATTGATATTCTAGAAAATAGCTCATCATACAAAAGTTTAGTATATGACATTAAATGTAGACAACCATTAATGTCTACAACTCCTATCTAAAAGATTTCTTAATATAGTGAATACTTACCAAAATTAAAGAAAATGTGGTGCTGTTTTGGCCAGGTGAGCGACTACTAGCTTCTCAAGAAGCGCTCCACTCTGTGGAATTAATTGACTGTTAGTCATGCAGCATGTGCCATGTTAGATACAATTAGTATGAGAAGTGGAGAGTCAGTCTCAGGGCTACCAAAATAGCAATTATGGTGGGACGAGTGGCACTGAGTACTTTGATTTTTCCTGCCAGTTAGCATTCACCAATATGCCATTTTCTTATCTACCATCCAGGACTGGTACAGTGGGCCTATTTGTTGTTTAGTAACAAGGACTCAGTCTCACCCCAGGCCAAGAATAAAAAGAAAGTTATTCAGGGTCATATCTGTGGCTTCATTAGTTTTGTAACAGTAAATTGTTATATGCACTAAATGAACACAAAAACAGGTGAGGCATGTAAAAGAGCAAAGTGAGCATTTGGAAAAAATGTGTCATTCATTTATATACAGCTCTCCACTCTACTTAAGTAAAGACACTCTTATTAGAATCATTTAATCAGTTCAACAAATCAATAAATTAAAGTTTAACTATGTTACACAAATACAATGATATCTAATAGGATTCCTCCATCCAGAGTGATAGAAAAAACAATCAACACACAGGTGAAAGATGGTTAGAAAGATCTCAAGAGGGATAGAAAGGTTAACTTTTTTTAATACTGGCCTACTAGAACCAATATGGAGGTAAAACCTGGATTTTTAAAACTATTTGGCAATAACATTGAACACGCTGTCCTGTCAAAAGAAATGTTTGCACGACAGAAGTATAACACAACTTTGAATAAAAAGTTATACCTTCTATAAAGTCAGTAAATAATACATGAAATTTTTTCTTTTTTAGATATTAAAAGTTAGGCAGTAAATTAAGATTTCTGTCTTCTCTAGTATGGCACTATGTAATATGCTGCTAGTTTGTTACTAGCATCTTGGAATTTATATTTAACAGACAAAACAGAGAGAAAATGTAGAAATGTAAAAGCACGTGCCTAGGTATATCTGTAATTCTTGCTCTGTAATTCTTTTTGGTACATACTGGCATAAAAGAAGCTCTTTGTTAGCTTCTAATGAAATCAGCATTATTTACATAGCTTTCTGTATTTGTACTGAATACAGTGCTATGTTTCTACCCTGTACCTGTAATATTATACAGGTCCACAGTTCTTCAAAAAGCAGAGTTCTTGTCACTTAAGTGATGAATGTGGCTGTATGTGGAAAATGTTTGCATTTCTCAGTTATCTCCATAACACTTACATTATAAACTGAATGAGTATTATCATGAATGGTGTCAGGATTTCTTCCAAGGGGGAGGCCAGGAATGTTGCTTACAAATTCTTTTCAGAATATTTTTTCATTAGCCTACAATTATGGGTTTCTGCATTGAAACAAAGACAGTACCCCATTTAAAACTAATTTCAATTTTTGGTACTGATATTTGTTTTATTTCCTATTTCAATATTTATCATTTCCCAAAAATCCAGAAGGTGAAAAGATGCCTGGCTAGCCCCCACTAGAAAGTGCCTGTGATTATTTAAATACGTAATGTCAGTGGTTACGGATGTTGTGCTGTCTGTTATAAATAAAGAAGTTTAAGACTTGGAGTTTTATATTTTTTCATATGAACTGTTACAAATACATTGTACAAGTTCTTCATTTTATGTGGTTTAATTTCATCATTCTTTGTTTCTTCAGCAATGCTTTCTCAGGATGCCACAGTGTTTAATAATGCAATACGCTTAGAATGGACTGGCCTATTCTTATTCTGACCACTAACCAGGACTAAAACTCATATTTTGATGATGACGAACAAGGTTATGGAGAGATATGTCAACATCTCCGAATTATTTAGGTTATGTCACAAAGTTGCTTTATTGACTATAATAGAATTGAGCTCTTTTCATCTTATACATGACATCTATCAAAGTAACAGGCTAGGGTTTTGTGATAAAGTTCAGATCAACTCAACTTACTAGATAATGGCGCAAAAACAGTCTATACTTAGAAAAAGAAACCACAAAACTGTTCACATTTTATGATGTACAGCAGGGCTGTTGTCAAGTCAGGGTGGTCCAGGGCAGTGTGTTGGTGTTTTTCTGTGTGCCCAGATGGTGCCCTGGCACTTTAAAACTGAAGTGAAAATGAAGCCATTGTACCCACTTAATAAATACCCAACCACTAAAGTGGAAGCACAAATGTGTTTTGTGATTTGAATCTTCATTTAAGTATACAAATGTTGTCAAATAACAACGAGAATGGCATCATATAACTTCTTTAAACTTGGAGCTGCATGCCAAACCACCCTGACACTTCCATTTTTTGTACTGCACCCCTGGTTTGCCAGACTTTTTGTATGCTTTGTCATTAATGGATTGATGAGAGAGATGAGCTTTCAACACAAAACTAAAGAAGTGTGTTTAATAACTAAAAATAAATTACATGATGATGGGTTTGGATAATCTTTTATTCAAAGGCATTAGTATCAAGAGAGAGAGAAAGGGAAAGTATATATATATATATATATTCCACAGTGTTCAGGACTTAGTCATGGCAAAGAGTATAGAAAGCCAGAAGGCGGGAAAATAAGTCAGTGATGAATCTGTGTGAAGTTCGGTCACAAATTGCAATTGTGAAATATAATTAACAAAATTGTGATTACTGAAGTAGCCTGGCACTTGAATTTCCAGAATCCCAGTTGCATTAAGTAATGTTACAGTACAGTATAAACTCTTACAGTGAAGCAAAGCAATATTCACATTAATACTGAAAATAAAAAATGTAAGTAATCCTACTCTGTGCATGGCCATGCATTCTTACAGTTCTAACATACCAACTAATGCTGAAATACAACCTATGTGGGGTTCTTAGTCATAACAGACTTTTGTGGAAACAAAGGCACTGCTAAACTCAGAATTACAACGGCTTTTTTGAAGAAGTATTCACTTATCTGGACAGTACTAGGGGAAAATAAAATATATACAAAGTACGAGTAATAAAATTACATTCACTTACCCCTCTTACAGCAGAATATATGATATTAATGACAGAATATTTTGCAGGACTGCAGGTGAAAGGAAGAGAACAAAAAGGTACAGAATAGTAGTTATTAATTTATTTAACATTCCCCAAGTATGAACAGTTAATGAAGAACTAGAATGTTTCATTGGAACATACATAAATCAGTGTGTTTCTGGCCAAAGAGAATAATAGTTAAAGAGCTGAGTGGAGAATTAAATTTATTATGATATGTTTTCCACATATTGTAATATTGTAATTGTACCATTTATATTGACCCTCCCCCAGTGATAGTGGTGGTGGTGGTGGTGTTTGTAGTAATAGTAGTAGTAGTAGTAGTAGTAGTAATCATTAGTATAGTGGTAGGCATTGTAGTAGTAGAAGTGGGAATGGGACACAGGAGTAGGAGTAGTATTCTCTGTAGAAAAATGGAAACAACAGCAGTAAGATTCTCTATCTTAAATACTAGTTTGAGGATAACAGCATTAGCACCATTTTAATCCTCCTTTGGTAAGGGAGAATTTTTCTCATTTTTAGCATCTCTGTATTCCAATCATATATTTTTGAATTGTCATGAAACGTAAAGAGAATTTTGATGGGGTCATGAACGTAGAGTGATGCGGGCATACTCTCCATTCTGGAATAATGCTAGCACTGTAAAAAGAAATGACAAATTTTGGGATAAGAAAAGAGATGGAGGGGGGCGGTATTTCATGTGACTGGTTGTACTTATTTTTGTTTTAATCAGAGAGTAATGGCCAAGCAGAAGAATAGATCTCAGTGTGAGTATGTAACCCAGCTTCACAATTTCTGAATAAATGAAAGTAATAATGGTTTTCAAAGGAGGACATTAAGAAAGAACTCATGTCATCTGAAATTGTTGACAAAGAAGGAAGCACTTGTTGCATTCTCAGGAAGAAGATTGGTAGGCTTGCTGACCTTGACCTTGACATTTACCTTTGCCAAGAAAAATGTTTAAGAGAAGTGAGAATGGATCTGGACCGCAAACTGAAGGTAAACATGTTAGATAACTATTATTTCTAAGCAAATTAGGAATAAGGTCTTCCCAATGAAAGCAATATTTATTTATTTCGTCTCTATAGATCGTTGTTACATGATATAGGAAAAGTCAGTTACTGTACATTGGCTGATTACAATAAGAGAAAGAAGTTACAATACTTACAATTGTTTACATTAGATTACAGTAGATTATAATAGTTAAGAGTTCATATGCCGGTCACGGTAGCCGAGCGGTCTAAGGCATGTACTGTCTTCGCTCGCTTGGAAACCAGGATCGTGGGTTCGAATCACACTCAGGGCATGGATGTTTAGTTTGTGTGTGTGCGTTTTTCTGTGTTTGTGCCTTGCGACGAGCTGATCACCTGCCCAAGGAGTCCTACCGAATGTGTAAGATCTAGAAAAACCGAAGAGAACGGAGAAGTTCATGGAAGTAGGCCTAGGCGCACTGGGGCTGTAGTGCCAAGATGGTGGTGGGGGGGGGGAAGAGTTCGTATAGAGTGAGGTGGNAATAAAGAATGTATTTTATATTAAATTCGCTGCACCCAATGGACATTGCTATCTGTTAGGAAGAGTGATGGGCCCAGATGCCTGCTACGGAGAAGTGCACTATATTAATGTACACAATTTCATAGCATTGTATCCACCCAGCGCATTTACAACAGCCACACGCACCCACAGCCATGTAGTTAGAAATGAATTTACCCATTATGTTAGAATTTCTCAGTGGCATGTGAATGCCGAAGTATTTTGAAAATTGGATCCGGTAACTTTTTAAAGAGGCGTAATGGCATACTCACTAGGTGGCGATGATGCAACCTGGTTTGTCCACTGGCACAACTATTTCTGAGTAGGTGTGTCCGATAGTGGGCAATTACGAATAACTGAAACGGAACGTAAATTTATACATCCTTATGTAGAGCAGAATTCGATGAACAGAAGCAGAGGAATGGTGAGACCGAATTCCAGTGATGTTCGCTATCTAAGTAGTTGTATATGTGTCGATTTCTGGTTTTTAGAATATAAGAAATTCTCAATAAATTCAAATATCTCTTATAAAATAGTGTAATTTAAATTGTGGGATGTTTAAATGAATCGCGTATTTTATATTTCAAAATTTATTTGGAATAAAAGTGTTATTATCATTTTTTCGAAGGTTCTGAGAATTTGTAATCTTTTAAAAAAATCAGTATAGTTAGTAGTATACTGTAGTGAGTTGAACAAGATTATGAAATTACTGAAACTCAAACTCTGTTATTTATAGAAAAAGAATATTAAATGTTAAAGGGTTTGTACAAAAAATGGGAAAACTACATATACATTTAATGTTCTTTTTCTTCAAATAACAGAGTTTCTTTGAGTTTCAGTAATTTCCTAATCTTATTCAATTTACTACAGTATACTGCTATACTACTGTGTATACTACTATACTATGCTATACTATACTATACTACACTATACTGTACTATACTATGCTATACTATACTATACTATACTATACTATACTATACTATACTATACTACACTATACTATATCGTCGTGTGTTGCCTATGTAACGCGACAAGTAAATTCACGCGGGTCTCGGATTTGGCTAAGACATTTATAGAGAAATCTCTTTCATACTCGCAAGTACAATTATTCGCAACTTCACTATCACAATTATTTGCACCGCTGATCTAGGTGGAGTGTCTTCATCCTTTTTGTCGGGTGCGATCTTTTTTCTGCTCTAGTCGTGTTTTACTCGTTTCATTTTTATATTATTAAAGTAGTAGAGTAGATGAGAAAACAAAATACGCAATATGTTTTAAATATTCCAAATATATTTTAAAATACTTCTCACATTTAACCTTACAAACTCCACAACGCATGACGCCAGAAACAAATGAACTAATTCTATTATCCTGTATAGCTTTCCAGTATCCCTTTTTTGGTCCTATGAAAAGTATTGATGTTTGGAAACGACAGGGACAGGTCATTGGGCCAGGAAATATCGGGGCCGCAATTCGAAACGTTTTGTGATCGTCAAGTCTCTCAAGTTCTAAGACATTTTTATGGCGAATTCATATCAGAAATAAAGCAGTAACATATTGCCCAGAAAAGTAGAAAATCTGAGATGGAGACATGGATTCGTTTTCCGTAGACGTCCGTGTAAGCTACTTCTGTCTGTTAGGTGTGTAATTCGTCGGCTATGAAAATTATTCTTTTATACGTGTCTTAAAATCAGATTTCCTGCCTTTGCTGCCACTGTGGGCACGATGAGATTCTGCGCTGCTGATTCCAAGAACGGTAAGGCATTGTTTCAAAATGGTGTTTAAATTGTGTACTCTTGTTCAGAATTAAGTAATAATACTGAGTGCGCAGAATTTAGTACTATTAACCATTTATTATTACTATTATTATCTTTGATTTGTGTTAATGGAATAATAATATTATTACTACATTACTATTCAAGTGTTATAAATTTCCTTGCTTTGTATTTTGTTTGTGTGTGTTTTGTTTCTTTTTTCTATACTCTNCGGCAAGCGGCGATCGCTCGGTCGGTATATTTCGCTTGCTGATTACAGGCCACGGAGTTTGAATTATTATTATTAAAATTGCCTACTACAATGCCATGAAGAAATATAGAGGACATAATTAACACTGCAGCAGGTGGTATGCACGGTCATCTTCCCGCTCAAGTCATATTTACCTTCAGAGAAGATTCCTGTAACCCGCTGGATAGCAGCCATTCTGAACTAAGAGGTGAACATGAAAGTTCCACCCGGAACTATATCACCTCTCTCCAGTCCGTAGTTTGCCGCTTCATGGCTTATTGTTATTTTTGTTGTAGTGATACACTTTTGGTCGTAAGGAGGGAGATCATTTGTTATATTTCGAAACCGATAGCTAGTGAGAGGCCGATGTGCTAGCCATTAAATCAAAGAAACAGAAGGAAATAGGCAGACAGAAGAGGCCGTTACACCAAGGCCAGGGCCTCTTATACAGTAAAATCCTACTACTCTGTCGCGGCCCTGAGCATAGAGGGCGTGGCACCGGGCGACCTTCTAGTGTCGCAGTAAGGGTCAGTATGCCGCTCTGAGTGGCCAGCTTTCACCCTTATTGCACAACTCACTTTCAAAATAGACTGTGACACCCACACGCTACATAGCAACATCACTTTACCCAACTTTTATTAATGTGCATAGAAATAACAAAGCATTGATCGTACAATTGTTCGTCGCCGAAAGGAGAACTGCTCTACGACGAGTACAGCAGCAAAGGAATTTTCTGGCTTTACAGTGTTTCCTTCCTCTCCATATTGACAGCACTCTGTCGTCAAGCAGGCTCGCGGCACTGGCCAAGGGCAGTCATTAGTTGACTGTGTAACGTTCGTACATGCTTCTAATATACGTACCGGATGCACCAAAATCCTGACTACAACACCCGAAAATATGTCTTACTATATAAGGCGTTAGGGGGCACGCGGTAGCGTAGTTGGTTGAGGAACTATGTTACAAGCCGGAAGATGGCGAGATCGAAACCCGATGAGATGGATTTTTTCAATTGACCTAATCCTTCCAGCCGTACTATGGCCCTGGATTCGACTCAGCCTCTAACAGAAATGAGTACCAGGAATATTCCTGGGGGTAAAGGGTGGACGGCGCGTAAGGCTGACAACCTCACAGTCATCTGTGAGCCAATTGTCTAGAAAATGTGGGAGCCTCAACATTTCACAATCCTATGGGCCTCTATGGCCTGTTACAGGAATACCTTTACATATAACGACTGTTCTCTTTCACATACCTATAACTATATAAACAATTAGCGGAAATTGTAAATAAATTATTGCCCGTTTCCGCGCCCATTTTACCAAAAGCCGTATGCCTATTAGCATTATAATTCCCCACTGAAGAATGTTCGTTGCTCAGCAAAGAAGGAAACACACATCACAAGACACGGTTTACACAGAATATAAGAAAAACGACCCCCATGGTGGAAGAACCACACGCAAGTTTTAATTATGACACTTCCCCCCCNTTATAAAGGCAAGCAATGAAATAGATTAGCGTAATTAGGGCACCTGATGATGGCACTATGTTGCCGAAACATGTCGTGAAGTAACAGGTGAAATTGAGTGCACTACAAGACGGCAACTGTATACATATCATGGATGAAAATCAGTGCAACAGGACGCTAAAATACAACATACAACTTGGTTTCAGGAAAAGAGTTTTGAAGGCTGTGGATCAAAATGACAGTTGATTTCTCTATATAAAACAGAAATTCCATGCGTAAGCGAGGTAAAATCAAAGAAATTATATTCGTGGGCTCGATATTTGGAGAAATAATGAGAACCATCTGATATTAAACTTTATGAAAGTTGAAGAACTACGTTTATATTGAAGAACATTTAAAGCAGTGACCAAGAATTTTCTTGGAAAATTCAAGACAAAAGATCAGGTCACTTGCTGAAGAATCCTCCAATGCACATAATTTCATATGTAAAGTGTCATTAAATTCATTTTTTGGACTCACATCTGAACTTCTTCCTGATTAATTGGGGCGCTCTTGGTGATGAGCATGGGGTAGGCATTCGCGAAGAAATATCCGTGATGCAGAAGCACTATCAGGGCAAGAGGAGCCAAGAATTCTGGCTGACCACTACCGAACTTTAGAAAGTGATGCTTCTTGAAGAGGAATACAAGCGTAAATCACGAGTAGCTGCATTTTAGATGGAATTAGTATGCAGTTTCTTCATGGATGTAAAATTAGTTTAAATGAGTCCAGATTTCGACCGCCTCTCTGATCTAGTGGTCAGAGTTCCTGACTACAGATCCAGAGGCCCCGGGTTCGATTCTCGGCTCTACCAGATTTTCTGAGAAGTAGTGGGTCTAGAACGGGGTCCACTCAGCCTCGTGAGGATAATTGAGGAGCTATTTCTATGAAATAGCGGCTCCGGTCTAGAAAACCAAGATTAACGACGGTGTGGATCCGTTGCGCTGACCACGTGACACCCTCTATCGGCTAAAGTTTGCACTAACTTCGCCGATAAGCGACGGTCGCTCGGTCCGTATAGTTCGCTTGCGGACTACAGACCACGGAGTTTGTTTTTGAGTACAGATTTCATTTTCGATTCATTCAATATTGGTGGATATATTTGACACAAGAATTTAGAAGACCTAAAAGATCTGCCTGTTTTTGTATACGTAACAAAAGTATATGTAACAAACCATTTTAGTACCACAGAAACTGAGAAATTTCTCCTTGTTTTCTGGAACCCAAAGGTTCAGTAACGAATCCACAAGAACCCACCACCGGTTCCTATCCGAAGCCAATTAAATCAGTATACATAATCACCCCCTAGTTTGTTTGAAGATCTATTTTACCGCCTGCACGTTGATCTTCTAAGTATGCATTCTCACGTCTCCCTTACTTGCTACACGCTCAGTCTCATCTTTGACTTATTCACAAAATTTATTAAGCTCCTCATTATGGAAATACTTCAACTTCCATATCACTTGCTCTCTCTCTCTCTCAGGAGAGAGAGAGAAAAAAATTCAGCAGAACTTTGTTGTCAGACACCTCTCCTTTAATGTGAAAGGGCAAGTTCTGAACTCTTGTAAGACAGTAGGCAAAGTAACAATTTCACGTTTTTAAACAACGTATGGGAAGACAAAGTATTCCGAGCTGAATGTAATCATCAGCTTAGAGTAGAGATTGTCGTGTCCCATTTAAGTCCAGTTCCTCATGATTTTCTTGCACGTTCCTAATGCCTTGTTCCAAAAAAAAAACTAAAAAGCAATTGTTTTAAAGCATCTCCTTGTTTCAGGCCATTCTGAATCAGAAATGCTGAAGACAAACACAGCGCCTACTCAGTCTTTCTTAAGATGAAGGAATATACTGGTACGCCATCTATACTGCTTTTACAACCTGATTCTGGAGGAGATTCAGGTGGCTTGTGCAAGGAGCATATTTGTGAGGATTAAGAGGCGTGCACAGCATTCTTATGGAAACCCTGTGGTCATAGGCTACCCCAATGGCAAGACAGGTAAATGATGTTGCGATATGTTGGAACGGCGAAAAGAACTGAAATATAGCTGATTCGTGATATAAGTAGACAACCGTAACGAGGCTCTCGTTTATTGCTCAAACTGGATTTTTTTTTTGCTTCTGTTTATGTGGCAACACTGAGAGGTAGCCTGTATCCAGGTCGTGGCACTGCTCTGAGCATGAAAGCTCTGAAGCTCTGAAGCTGGTAGTTGCTAGAAAGTTACGAGAGAAGAAGGAAGCAGCGCCATAGTGGTCTGATTCTGAATGTGTCTGTGAAAACGTGCGCCCATCACAACAATGTCTTCCATGGTGTACGTAAGAAGCTTCGAGAGAGACACGGTGAGTACTACTTTATGATTTGTTTGTTAGATTCCTGTAACACATAACCTGAATTGTCAGACGTTCATCATCAAAATTGGTCCTTGGAGAAGATGTTACATTTTCTAGAAGGAATTGAATATTCCGTCAATGATCAAAGTCGTAGCCATCGATTTAGTTTCAGGTATTTTAGTAGTTTTACATGTTCAAAGAGTACCAATTTCTTCACAAAAGAAAGTTTTATGAATTCTGTCATTAAATTCCTACGGATAATTATTGAACATAGAAGTAGGCCTAACGGAATTTGAACACGTAGAAAACATAGATTTTAAACGTTAACAGGCTGGGCATTTAAAAGTGGGCTCTGAAAACTCTGCGTGTTTTAGCTGTTTTGTGTTCAGATGTTGAGACAAATTGTTGTGTTACATGATTAAGTAGCTGCATGGTTTGTAGCTACGTGCTTCAGTAAGAAGGTCACTGTAAGCAACTGACGCCATGTTGAATTTTACCTCTGTTGAGCACCATTGTGCTCTTCCAGAGTTCGCAGAATCATAGCCTAGTAACGGGCTGTTAAAAATGTCGGTTGTCAGTGCAGTAAATTAAGACAAAATTGTATGATGTGTAGCGCACTATGCAGTATTGCCAGGGGTTTAGGTGAAAAGGTGTTATTCCACATACTACTTGTCATTTAAATGTGTCAAAATATTGTACACGTATTGTGACATTTGTTAGCTGTCTCACCTGTCTCATCTGTCTCTCCTGCATGCTGAGCTGCAAATCGCTTGGTGCTGTGTGCGAGGAAGCCCAACTCACAAAGCTGTGCCACCCCCGTGTCAAATCCTCGACACCAAATTTGTTCACCATTCCATATTACGTACTCATTGTGAAACCGCAGTTCTTGTAACATCGTTAAGTCAGTGGTTTCGAAACTTTATAATTGCCCCAATTTAGTTTAGCCAAGATTTTACGGGCTGGACGATCGAAGGTTCGGAGTTCGAGTCCAGGTAGGATCAAGAATTTTCTCTTCTGCACGTCGTCCAGACCGACTCTGGGGTCCACCCAACCACTTATCCAATAGGTACCGGCGATAAAGAGGCCGGAGCCTGAATCTGACCACTCACATCCAGCTAGTGCTGAGATCAAGAAAATGTGGATCTGTACATCCATGCCCTCATACTCCTTCATGTCGTAGTGTTTACTTATTTAAGCACAGGAACAACTTTACCTTACCTTACTCTCAACTTTGCTTGTACAGAGAACACTTTTCTTTCTTTCTTTTTTTTTTTTTAAATCAACACATAATAGTTTGTGATCAATATTTATCAAGATTTACAAATTTTGTGACGTTTTGAGTATTAAAAGTAATTAAGTTTCACTACATATTTTCTTCCCGGAACTTCACTCCTCCCTCCACGGGCTCGCACCACATTTTATAAACCACTTCTTTACGTATTTTGATATGGGTTTGAAGTGACCGCGGTTTTTCTGGCAAATTGCAAATCACAGGATCGGTAAGCTTGCGTACTAGGCCTCAGTTAGAGCTTTGGCTGTCTACAAAATACCGAGCCTCGAAGAATGCTGGAACTCTCTTTGCGTAGACGAAGGAATAAATTGGTTATTATGCCATAATCATACGCCCACGTAATTCGTATAGGTAAATAGCTATCCCTGTAACAGGCCGTGAAGGCCCATAGGGTTGTGAGACTTCGAGGTTCCCACATTTTCTAAAGAATCGGCTCACAAATGGGTGATAAGGTTGTCAGCCTTACTCGCCGAGCTCCCTTTACCCCCAGGAAGATTCCCGGTACTCAGTTCTGTTAGAAGCTGAGTCGACCCCAGGGCGGCTTGAAGGATTAGGTAAATTGAAAAAATCCACCTCATCGGGATTCGAATCCGCGACCATCCTGCTTGTAGCATAGTATCCCAACCAACCACGCTACCGAAGCACAATAGACCACTGTAGGTCGCGGTGCAAGGGCCGAGAAGGCCCACCCCTTATACATTCATTCATTCATTCGTTCATTCATTCATTCATTCATTCGTTCATTCGTTCAACTACGCTACCGAGGAGGCTACCGAGTACCCCTCATACCTACAGCATAATGTAATGAACTCATTATTCTTTGAAATTTCCACATAATCGCTGAAGTTGTTTTAGATCGTTTGACATATTTATAGAAAATAGTTAATTGGACCTACCTGTAGGAATTTCGACCACTGTAAGGTAAGGTAAAATTGTCCATTTGTTTAACTAATTAAGCACCATGCCATGAAGGCGTATGGGTGAGTGGATATATACATCCACATATTTCAGCCACTGCCCTTGCAGAAATTTGTGATTATTTTCGGTTCCTCTGGGTTAATGCAAGAACGTCAGTACAAAACGAAAAGACGTTCCTAGCGATAAACAATTAACTGCTGCGTGTCCGCATCTCCTGTTTCGTCAGAAACCCTACACGATGAGTAAATCCTGTCAGTTTGCCGATTGAAACCTTGTAGCAGTAAATGTGGTTCAACAGAGAAACTCCGAAGAGATCTGATTCCTATAAAGGGCGGAATACATTTAAGGGAATGTTATTATTGTTTTGGCACCAGCTACACGTTGGAACATTTTAAGTAAGTCCAGTTTCTACGGGAGACTGCCTCTGTGGTCTAGTGGTCAGAGTTCCTGTTTACAGATCCAGAGGTCCGGGTTCGATTTCCGGCGCTACCAGATTTTCTGAGAAGTAGTGGGTCTGAAACGGGGTACACTCAGCCTTATGAGAATAATTGAGGAACTATTTTAAGGAAATAGCGTCTCCGGTGTAGAAAACCGAGATTAACGACCGCGGGGATCCGTTGCGCTGACCACGTGACAACCTCTACCCGCAAAATTTGACACTAACTTCGCTGACAAGTGGCGGTCGCTAAGTCGGTATAGTTCGCTTGCGGACTACAGGCCACGGAGGTTTTCTGTTCAGTTTCTGTGGGAATACTATGAACTGTGAACTGACAGTGACCTAGTAGTAATTGTGTCCATATTTTATTGTTTCCTATTGAGGCGCAGCAGTTTCCTGCTTCTGTTTAGCGACGGTCCTGGTAAAACGCACTTCACTTGTTTATCCGGCTACGGTGGTTTCTATCCCGTTTCAGTAATCGGACAAATAGAAGGTTACAGATTACCTTGATCTTCCAATTTCAGTAGCAGTTGAATAGCTGTAAGAGCTTCACACTTTTTAAGCTGTTATAAAGCGGGGCAGAGGTCTCAGCTGATAAGACGGATTTGGCGACCCAAGTGACCTCAGACTGCAAATCATTTCTTTTATACGTTTTAAGTAATAACTTTAAATGCTTTGAACATCACGTGACAAATCGCCTGATACTCGTAGAATGAAAGTTGCTATAGTGCAATTTTTTTATTTACTCACACAGACTACTACTACTACTACTACTACTACTACTATTACAGTGGCGGGTGACGCAGTGTACTTTTGTTGGTAGGCACAAATTCTTCGAAGAAAGTTCTGCTTTAAGGTACAAATATTTATCTATGGATATTTTCATACCGACAATTAGAAACCATAGTCACTGTAATTAGTAATAATAATGGATTTAGGACAGTAAAATTTTCCGCTTCAAAAATATAATGAAGAATACACAGTAGAAATACCGCAGCAGACACAAATACGCCTACACTTGGATTTCTTCTGCTGGAAAGTCATGCAGTAATATAGATCTCGTTTTGACAGACACAAGACAGAGTTCAGGTATGCTTGACGTGTTATTATTAGAGAAATAGATTGTGATAATGACCAGTTTCCAGAGACAACTTATCTTTTATTCGCGAACATAACAGTAGTTTGAAAACCATATGCAAATAGCATACCGGTGTGCATCTTAGGAAATTGCCATTGAACCTGAGAATCTTGTTTTTCGGGCTCTGCAATTTCAGTAAACCAATTTATGCTGCAAAGTCCCAGGCAGGCCATGCGTAAGCCCTTATGGACCTAGTGAATCCTTTGTGTATGGTTAGTCTAATATTAGCTCTCATTTCTGAATAACAAATAACCCTAATACATATTCTAAAGGCCTCGGATTCGATAATTCCTACAAGTAGTCTTCATATAATCTTTTACCAGATATGACACAGAGATATTTTACAGAAGATATATGCAGTCCATTCGATGAAATATGAGCCTTACCGGTCTTAATCTGCAAGAGAAATAAGTAAAGTAAAAGTAAGAAAAGATATGGCCGCGCCATAGCTCAAGGGGTTAGTCGCTGGCTTCCCACTGCGGCAGGCCGGGTTCGATTCCGGGTCTGTTCAAGTGGGATTTGTGGTGGACACAGTGGCGCTGGGGCGGGTTTTCTCCGAGTACTTCGATTTACCCTGCCAATCTTCATTCCACCAAATTCTCCATCATCATAATCACCTTAGGAAGGTACAATAGGTCAATCAGTGGCCGCCGGGCCGAGTGGACCCAGCTGGACTCCACCCACCACTAAGCGAATTAAAAAAAAAAGTAAAGGTATCCCTGCAATAGGCCGTGGTGGCCCATAGAGTTGTGAGGAGGTTCCCACATTTTCTAGACAATCGGCTCATAGATGACAGCAAGTTTGTGAGCCTTACGCGCCGGCCGCCCTTTACCCTCTACTCGACCCCAGGGCCATAGTGAGGCTGGAAGTATTAGGTCAATTGAAAGAATCAATTTACCTCATCGGGATTTGAACCCGCGACCTTCCGGCTTGTTGCATAGTGCCTCAACCAAGTACGCTGCCGCGTGTCCCCAATCTGTAAGAGAAATAGATGAACTAATTATTATTATCGTCACGGTAGCCGAGCGGTCTAAGGCACTGTCTTCGCTCTCTTGGAAACCGGGATCGTGGATTCGAATCCCACTCAGGGCATGGATGTTTAGTTTGTGTGTGTGCGTTTTTCTGTGTTTGTGTACAGGTAGAGGCCTTGCGACGAGCTGATCACCCGCCCAAGGAGTCCTACCGAATGTGTAAGATCTAGAAAACCGAAGTGAGCGGAGAAGTTCATGGAGGTAGGCCTAGGCCCACTGGGGCTGTAGTGTCAAGGAAATAATTATTATCATCACAGAATTACAAAATTCAGCGTTCATACCACGCCACCATGGAAGTGAGGTCGCGCTGCAGCTTTTTCTTGCTGCAGCATATGTACGCTTATCATAATTATCATTATCGTCATCGAAGCGTGCTTTGTTTTCATGTAACGATTGCTAGTATTTGAACAGAACTGAACGTGGAGTGGATGGAGAGTGTTTTACAATTATCCAACCCGGGCCGTACAGCTTTCAATCTTCTTCCCAGCAGAATAAAAGAATTTTCACAAGCTTTTCTGCGATTACTCCGTTGAAGTATTCGATTAAAGAATAGTGGATGCCCGTCAATTTCACGGTTGTTTTCCTCTCCCGCCTTCAAGAATAAGGCGCTTTGAAGGCTGTTCCAGTTTGTAAATTTTAAATTGTGTATTTTTTTCTGAAGATATACGAGTAGGAGGATGAAGGAAATTACGTAATGAGAAGCCTTATAATTTGTCCTATTCATTTTACATTGTTCGGGAGGATATGGAGGTTCACAGGCAAGATTTGTCGGAAAAATCTCAGGGAATCAAACCGGAGACCTAAGCGAAAATGCTACGGTTATATTAAAATACTCTCAGGATGGAGCCCATTGGCTTTTTCAGTGAATACTGCAATGACCCTCAGAGTTCTGTAAAAGAAGAGAATTTACTGACTAACTTTTTTAAGCAAGATCCTGGACCATTGAATTAGAACTTTCTATATTTTCATCTGTGAGTATATGTACATACAGAATTTTGTAGTGCGCTGACTGAGATCAAGGTATACGTGTACATTTAAAATGTGCCCTACGGAAACTAGCTCTGACATTGTGAACAAGTTTAAAGTGGATTGTGTTTGTCTGGATTCTAACGACTTGTAACGGCGTAACTGTCTCTTGAAATCCAACCATCCTTTCTGACGCACTCTGTATAACGGAAAGATAAGCAATCGTATGTCATGCCGTTACTGACCGAGAAGATGGCCAAAGCGAGTGGAGAGAATCGAACCGTCTTGGGAATCACAGATTTATAAAACAGGCCTCAGTCTAACCGCACAAGGCGAACGATGACGACGGTGATGATAATGATGACGATGATGATGTAATAGTAATTTAATTGGTGAAACCTCTATGTAAAATGGGTGAAGTTAATGCAAACTATGAAGAAAGCAGTCGTCTGGGATTTGGCACCGTGTATATGTGGTGAGAATATGTGGTAAAAGCAGTCTGCTTTTACCGATTCTCACGGTCTCTTCGCTTGCAGATTTCTTATATTTTTTCTTCTACCCTGAAGATGGAGGCGATACGTTCCTCCGAAACGTCGGTTAACACCACATATACACGGTGCCAAATCCCAGAAGACTGCTTCCTTCAGAGTCACCGCCGTGAACGCCTCAAATCTTACATAATGCCAACTAAGTTATCGTTTAGAGGAAACGAACTATGAAAGTGCTGCTTGTTTAAAAATCGAATTTTTTCCAGCTCTGATAAAATACGAATAGGTCCTATGATATATCGCTACCCAGATAAAAATTATTCCGCCATTTCAGACTGCGTTTAATATTCTTGTAGACTATTTCTCCAATGCTAAGTAGGCCTAACTTTAATGTGGCGGGATCGAATCTCAATGAGGTGGAATTTTTCGATTTACCTAATCCTTCCAGCCGCACTATGGCCCTGGGGTCAACTCAGCCTCTAATAGAAATGAGTACCATAAATATTCTTGGGGTTTAAAGGGCAGCCGGAGCGTACGGCTGACAACCTTACCGCCATCTATGACCCGATTGCCTAGAAAATGTGGGAACCTCAACGTCTCACAACCCTATTGGCCTCCGCGGCCTGTTACAGGGATAGCTTTACTTTTACTTTACTTACTCGACAGAGAAACGTGGTAATTTCATGGGCCCAAAATGAAAAGACTGTGATTGGCTCCTAATCTATGCCAGTAGAATGCAGTCCACACCTTCGTAAGACCCCATATCTCTCAGATCGTCTTACCGTCTTAAATACATTCCCACAATTAACTGCTTTCCGTCACTATTCTGCAGCGTATTGCAATACAACATGTCTAGCCAGTCACAACTGTCCTTCTGTAAGTCCATTAGGGGCCAAGAATTGGATCTGCTACGTTCATGTCATGAAGTCAAGTGTGATACCGTGAATTGCAGGAGTCCACATTCAGTGACAGGCACAATGGAAGTCGTGTACCGTCTACCACGGGTCGCTGAAGGTTCTTGAGCTGTTACCATAAAGTGGCATGAACATCGCCATTAGCACGAGACAAATGATAATCCCTTCATGGTCTTGGTTGTGGACAAGATCGAAATTTTTAAGCACCCTTTGATGGTGAGGCCTAACACGCATATACACTTAGGTGTATGTACGCTTTATGACAGGCCGCGCCATAGCTCAAGCGGTTAGTCGCTGGCTTTCCACCGCGGCGGCCCGGGTTCGATCCCGGATCTGGTCAAGTGCGATTTTTGGTGGACAAAGTGGCACTGGGACAGGTTTTCTCCGAGTACTTCGGTGTCCCCTGCCAATCTTCATTCCACCAATTGCTCCACAATCACCCTCACCTATCATCTGGGGCTGGAACAATAGGCCAGAAGTGGCCGCAGTACAAGGGACCTAGTCCCACCCCACTAGCAATAAAAAAAACTTTATATCAAAGGATAAGACCTTAGAAGAAAAATTCTAACAGTCAGTATCGTAAGAGTCGTACGTTTAATGCACCCATTGTACTTGACGAGCCTTATTTCTAGGAAATGGGGATAAGGTGTGTATTAGCCTGAAGAGTTTTCTGTTGACGTCAGTATGAACTGTACTTACTTGATTTGCGTTTACGTGTCAGCATGCCTGAGTCTGATACAGTAGAAAGTAAAAGAGAGAGACATCTGTCACGAAAATTTCCTAAGGTTACTGTTTCTCCTTGTGAGACTTTCACCCCTTTATGGTCAGATATGATACTCAAGAGACACATGCACACTGGGAACTTATGATCTAGCCGATAGTGTTCGAAACGTTCTATTTATTGTTATCGCGATTAATGGCGCCCATTTTCCATACTTTACCCTATCGTTACTCACAATATGCAGTTGTGAAACGTTGGTAAATAAAGTACATGCCAGAGCTGGTAGCTGAGACCAACAGGTAATACAAAGTCCCGTTACACAGTAGAAAATTGTCACCGATCCAACGTCAGCAATCTAGCTCCTTGCACACGGTAGGTGGCGCCGAGTTCCTCCGTGCGAATGGCGGAGTGGCGCCGTGACGTAAGTCACGACAGCTTCAACCTAATTCATCCCAACGCCATAGAAACTCTGCAGCTGATAAGACTGCCAGAATATAGCCGAAAAGAGCCACGTTTTGCAAATCAAATACGAAAAGAAATATAGTACGTTATATGCCTAACTGGGGTTTCGTACAGCTGTATCATATAAAAGTTGCACTATGTGTATTAACAGTACAGCCTTTAGTACATCATAACCTGCTCAACATGTTTAGATCTGCTGAGGGAGTCATTACGCAATATATTTCAGTATTTACAAATTGCAGACAATTTAACACACAAGATTACATTGCAATAAAGTAACATATATTAAAATTATGATTATTATCATCATCATTGTGGTCTATTTTTGTGGAATATATAACGGTGTTTTCAGTATCAAGACTACATGTCGTCGGATGGTAGGTTTGTCTGATGAATTAGAAAGAATTTGGAAGGAAATGGTCGAGGTTTCATTGTGGTACTATCCTTGTATTTGTCTGAAGGAACTGAATAAAACTAGAAGACTTCTGTCAGGATAGCCAGTGTCCTGGCCAAGAACAGCCAGGGAACAATTACAGAGGCAGAACAGATACAAAACAAGAATACAAAAAAAAAAAAAAACATTTCGGGCAAAAGTAAACAAGCAAGAAAAAACCTAAATCACAATTTTATCTGAATATAGTCGTAAGTTGTTAATAATAATAATAATAATAATTCAGTTCAGTTCAATTATTTATTATTAATGTGCCGGGTCAACAGCCGCAAGGCCAATTACAGACACAGCACAGTGCAGATGAATGAATTACATTATAGACAAACTTATTAATAGTCAAATACAAATTACAGGTAAGTAATTGGAAGAAATAATAATGAATAAAAGTAAAAGTAAACAAACAAATAANGGAAAGACTAAAATATTGTACGCTACTTAAAGAAAAATATAATAATATTTTAATTCGGTTGAACTCTGTGGTCTAGTGGTCAGAGTTCCTGGCTAGAGATCCAGAGGTTCCGGGTTTGATTCCTGGCGCTACCATTTTTCTTAAGAAGTATTGGGTCAGGAACGGGGTCCACTCAGCCTCTTGAGGATAATTGAGGAGTTACTTGAACGGAAAAGTAGCGGCTCAGATCTAGAAAGCCGAAATTAAGGGCCTTGGAGATTCGTTAGGCTGACAGCGCGACACTGTCTATCCGCTAAAGTTGGCACTAACTTCGCTGACAAGCGGCGGTCGCTCGGTCGGTATAGTTCGCTTACGGACTAAATCCACGGAGTTTATTGTACTTGAATTATATATTTACTTGCCTAATCAACAGCCCAGGGGCCAGCCTGTAAAGTAAGCATGAGAAAATAGGCAAACACACAGTTCTGGTTTCAAATGCGTTAGCGTCACTGTAAGCAATATTAGCAACTGTAGCGTATTCAGCAGAAAGATAAATTTCGTCAGAAGAGCAGGCGTGGGACATAGAAAAGCTCTCTGATATACCGAGCAGGAACTCGATCGAGAGTTTCCGAAACAGAAAGGCAGAAAATAGAGCCAAGGTAAACTTGAATGAGGAATAGTGCATGCGCAAAACTGTGATGGACTTACAGAAACGATTAAAATGGAGGGCTGCAAAATTTTTCCTGGATGCGTTCCAGCATGTTGAAATGAGTAGACGTAAGAGAATGACAGACGACATAGGCGCTTTCAAGCACAGATCTAACGTAAGCATAATATATACACACGCTGCGAACTAGATACAACAATTTCATACTGTGAAAAATATGTAGTTAATATAATAATGATGATGATGAAAAGAATGATTATTTAATGTTATATTACTGCATTATGAATTTTATGTTGTTTTATGAAGCATATACCCATTGCAAGGCAACGTCCACAACACACGCGGCCAGAAATACAGGAGCGGTGTTTCCTGTGGTTTGCGCGGCGACCGTTGCCGTGCAACGCGCAATACACGCGACCAACAATAGAGAAGATTGTGTTTCCCATGGAGTCCGACCCGAGGTTGTATAACGAGAACCTGTAGCAAGAGGGATTAGAGTTGTCCGTGTGGAGGCGGGGTCGAATACCTCCACCGTGACCCTGCGAGTCGTAAGAGGCTACGAAAAGGGAAGTCTCAAATCTGAGACAGTAAAATATGGTCTCGAGTCCCAAGGGACCCAGACCCGAGAAAGACTGCACTGGCATGGGCCAGCAGCATATGCAAAAAGCAGACCCGTCCCCTCGTCAGAGAGGGCGCCCCACAGAAACAAGACCGTAAATGCCAAACACTAATAAATATCTGGTCATGAGCCCCAGCCGGGCCTCGACACCAAGACTGACTGACTGACTGACTGACTGACTGACTGACTGACTGACTGACTGACTGACTGACTGACTGACTGACCGACCGACCGACTGACCGACCGACCGACCGACCGACCGACCGTCAGTCGCAATGTGACATGGACTTGGACTTGGGGGATTAGAGATTTGAAATTGGGAGTTCAGAAGTTGTAAGAGAATTGTTGTGGGAGAAAGAGAGTCCGGAGAATGGGAATACAACGGCGCACAAGGAGTACAATGGAGTACGAGAATGATAATTAAGTTCAGTTGTGGGTAGGAGATAGCCATGGGAAGTTAGTAGTTAAAGAAGAATTCGAAGTCAGCTTGTGGAAACTTAGTGTGTGATTAGAAGATTTAGTCACAGTGAGACTTCTAATTCTGTTACCAGGATACGACTAATGAAGATTTAGAATCCTAGTACGTGTGTAACGGTGAACTGTAAATTGTATAAATCAACGATAGTGTGGTATTGCTTGAAAGTGTGAGTTGATTGTACAAGGTGTTAATAAATCCAATCCAAACCCCGTCTACTCGCATAGTCACTAATACACATGACAGTATAATTTGCAATATTGAAATATTCTAACACGCGGTGTACCGTAACACAGTAGCATCGTGACCTACTAAGCAGGTAGAAATATTTTCGACATGTTATAATACGTTAGAAGTTTAGTACGAGTTATTGTGTTGGTGGTATTTTAATCTTAATTTAAAGACATTCTTGTTTTGTCTGTTGAGTTGTTGAGTGCCTCTCTTTCCCCGGCCCAGTAGTAATGCTTCTATGATCGAAACCCTAGTGTTGCAGCCCGTAGCTAAAGAAGCTGATAATTTGAAGTTTAGCGTTATGGCTTGTCTTCTAATTCACTTCATTAGCCTTGCTGAGACTAAGGCACTCAAGTTATTGTTGAAGCCTGCGTTTGGCAATGGATACAGTCCGCTGGGCTGTCGGTGTATGGATACATTGTAATGAAGTCCTATATTTTAAAAGGGGGGTACGCGGTACCGTAGTTGGTTGAGACACTATGCTACAAGCATGAAGATCGCGGGTTCGAATCCTGATGAGGGCATTGGATTTTTCAATTGACCTAATCCTTCCAGCCGCACTATGGTCCTGGGGTCGACTCAGCCTCTATTAGAAATGAGTACCAGGAATCTTCCTGGGGGTAAAGGACGGCCAGCGCGTAAGGCCGACGACCTCACCTCCATCTGTGAGCCGAATGTCTAGAAAATGTGGGAGCCTCAACTTCTCACAACCCTATGGTTTCCACGACCTGTTAAAGCTTCTTAGTCTCTTGTATTTAAAAAAAAAAATTTTTTTCACTAATATAATTGTCGGTACAAGTGAGTATATGAACTAACTTGTTACATAAACATGGTAGGCATATGTGTCGATGAACGTAGGTTTATGTTTATAATGTATGATATACGTATAATGTAGGTGTATGAAGCCGGCCACGCATGCCCCTCCTACGTGATTTTGCCTGCACACTCACGTAGACTACAGGCATTACGGTACACAATAAGTCCCCCCCTCAAACCACTTTCTATTTTTAGTTCGCATCGGTTTTGTCCAAGACAACACGAGTCCAACGGAATACTGATTATATCGGGATTATCCTTGCTGCCAAAGGCAAACAAAATACAGTAAGAACGGCAAGTCGCAATAGCTCAGATAATTTAGTGACGAATTTCTGGAAGATTGGATTTTGATTATAATAAGTCAGGTGCTTTGAATCTCTGGCGTGCATACGGAATAGCTCAGTCGGTATAACGACGAGCTATTGGGTGGACGGTCAGGGTTTGAATCCCAGCAGGGCAAGAAATTTTATGCTTTTCCACAGCGTCCATACTGGCTCTGGGTCTCGCCCAACCTTTTATTCAGTGTCCAACGGAAGCGTTTTCTCTTGGGGTGAAGTGGCCGAGGCGTGAAGCTGACCACTCAACTCAACCTATCGCCCTCGCCACGTGTGTTTGAGCTGTACCTTTACTCTCCCACATATATTCATGACTTGGTGCTTAATTAATCAAGCACAGGGACAACTTTATCTTTCACCGAACTTCGGCTGTGAAACTTCTTACTTCCGCATTTGTCTGTAAGGCGTGATGCTTATTTAAGCGCAGAAGCGATTATAGCTTCACCTGTTGGCTTGCCGTTATTCGAATAATTTCTCTCGGTTTCCTTTATTCGATGGCCTCTATTCGACTGCTTTCATTTTCCGTATTTCGAACAAAAATCTGGATGATTCATTAGGGCTGAACACCGGATGAAAACTGGAGGCAAATCATACAGTTCACACAGATGTAAGGACTTGCGTGTGCACTCGCATCTGAAAAGTCTAGCAGCGATAAGATTCAATCCAAACAACTGACGATATACCACGATTATGTTTGCAGTTCCGCCCCCTCCCCCAAATCTCCATCATACCCCCAGAATAAGGGCGAAAAACACGGGGGCGCGGTTTTGGCCGACATTACAGGAATTTCCGTATCTAGAACTATAGTGACTCATACTTCATTATTTCAGTTATAATTGCTTCTCTATAATGAGGAGCTTCATAACTTGTACTCTTTTCCGAGTATAATTAGAATGATCAAGTCAAAGAGGATGAGATGGGCAGGGCATGTAGTAGGAATGGGGGAGACGAGGAATGCATGTAGGATATTGGTGGGAAAACCAGAAGGAAAGAGACCACTGGAAAGACCGAGGCATAGGTTGGTGCACAATTTTAAAATGGATCTTAGAGATATAGGATGGGGTGATATGGATTGGATTGATTTGGCTCAGGATATGGACCAGTGGAGGGCTCTTGTGAACACGGTAATGAAATTTCGTGTTTCATAAAATGCTGGGAACTTCTTGAGTAGCTGCACAATTGGCGGCTTCTCAAGAAGGGCTCAGCTCCATGAGTGAGTGAGTGAGTGAGTGATTGCCTCACTTCTTTTCTTTATCTCTTTGTATTTTCTTTCTTTGTTTCATTGTCTGTCATTCTTTCTTTCCAGCATTCTTTCATTCGTATGTACCTCATGACTCAAGGTACGCGGCTTCAAACCCGGCGGAGGTCGTGGAATTTTTAAGGGCGGAAAAATTCAGGGAAGAAGTCCTCCGGGAGGGATTTTAAGTCGTGGGTCCCGTGTCGTAGCTTTACGGCACGTAAAAGAACCTCATGTCTCCAAAGGAGGTCACTGAGCTAAATTCAAGGACATTTCCCGCCCAACAGTAGTCTCTAACGCCTCTGGTAGATGGGGGAACATCAAGGTACCGCTGAGCCAGTAGAGGCCGAACTCGCTGGCTGAGTCGGGGCTGATGGCACGCACCAGTACCGGTAGGGTATAGAGACTNTGTAAACAATATACGAACACAGTAGCCGAGTGTATGGCCTCAAATGTGGTTTACTCTGCTGCTGGGATGACTACAGCAGTCGCAATAATACGAGCAGCCGGTCGTTCTCGAAGGCCTGCATCCTAAGTAAACACTATGAGGTGTATTTAGAGCACAAACCAAGTCGAAAGAGACAAGAAACAAACAGCTTGCGTAAGCTCATAAATATATCATTCAGCCCTCTGTGAGCTTCTTTGTAATTTTCCATTCAGAAATTGGGTCAGCAGGGTCTCCCGTCGCTGTGCGTTGTGAGAACGGGCGCACACGTATCAAGGTAATGTTAAGAGCTCTCTACCCATTGTCTTGAACCAGTGAAAGGAGATCTATTCAGCATATTGGTTCTAGAGTTTCGGCGTCGACTCGACAACAGCACCGGCATGCGTCAAGACATGTAACAGTCAAGACACGATGTCTTCGACGTGACGCAAAGAAAGGAGCATAGTTGAAACGAATGAGATTATGAAAACCGCCACACACCGGTCTGAGTCATGATGCTGACGTCAGCTTCATGCTAACGAATCACGAATGAAGCAAGACTGTGTCTTTTGTCCCATGTCTTGATGACGCAGTTAGTGTGCGGCCGCCCTTTTAAAGTTGAGTGGTGATAACAGTTACGCTGTAATCATGAGACCCGAAGACCGGATTTTGCGGACCGAGTTGTTTCGTGACTTTCCTCATTTCCTCCACGTAGTTAGTGGAATAGTAGCTTAACAGACCATGACCGCTTCCATGTAATTTCCATTTCATATTCCAGAATTATTCTACCAATGAAGGCATTGTCTATGTAGTTGAAAGTGCGTCGTTAAATAACCGAAGAATTATCCGTTGAATTAGTAACTTACCTGGGGCACACGGTAGCGTAGTTGGTTGAGGGGCTATGCTACAATCCGGAAGGTCGCGGGTTCAAGTCCCGATGAGGTTATTGGATTTTTTCAGTTGACCTAATCCTTCCAGCCGCACTAGGCCCTGGGGTTTACTCAGCCTCTAACAGAAATGAGTACCAGGAATTAATTAAATAATTCTCCTGGGGAGTAAAGCGCGGCTGACGCGTAAGGTTGACAACCTTACCGCCATCTATGAGCCGATTTTCTAGATCAGCCGTGTCAAACATGCGGCCCCTCAACTTTTAGAGCTAATTAATATTAAAATAAATACTAAACTTTAGTAGAAATATATTTGTAAAGACAATTTTCCAACACACTAGAAGACAAGAAGTCTCACGCAGACATAAATTAGCAGGCTGCAGGAAATTCAGTGTTTTGCTATTTCTAACATAATTTCTTGTGAAATCTCTCTTTTTACATATTGAAAAGCTGTTTGATACTTGTCAAAAATGGCATTCCCTTGCTTTTTAAAACTGTAAAATATAATTATATTGAAATTATTCCTAAATAATAAATTGAATTAAATTTCCTTGTATCAAAATCTAATGTATATTTATGTTTTGAAGTGCGGCCCTGGACTACTATTTGTAGGGCTCAGGTGGCCCTCTGTACAAGTTGAGTTTCACATGCCTGGTCTATATAATGTGGGACCCTCAACGTCTCACAACCCTATGGGCCTTCACGGTACAGGGATAGCTTTACTTACTTTTACTTTATTAGTAACTTACCCCGCCATACTAGAGCGTACATCCTCGTGGGATTTATATATTTTGATATTTACCATTTCCGGAATCATTGGAAATGTGAGTAGATTATCATCCCCATTCCAGATTTAAAAAGGTAAAGTTGTCCCTCCACGTTGAAAGCTCTCTGCAGATCGACCCATCTGACACGATGGCACTCACGAAAGTAATGCAGTATCAGCTTCAAGAGCCATGTCCGGTTCCTGACTTCCTGCTGTGGTTGTGGCAGTTCATCGTGTGACTGCTGAATCCATCAGATCTCGAGGGCACTCGGTATTTTCCTATCCCATATCATCAGTTCACATTTATCAGCGTGACAGCCAATCTTCAGCCCTAGGAAAGTGTTTTGTTTGAAAGGACCAGAAAGGGAAGTATATGCTGCCTCATACACCTCTTCTCCGGGTTGCAAATGTGGTTAAATTAAAGGCGTTATGATGGACCAGTCGTGTAGCAAGATCCAATACTGTATTGTGGTGTTAAAACCTCCTGGAAATCTTGCCGTGCTTGTTATACTCAGACAAAGATGGGTGTGTTATTTTAAAGTAGGTTATAGGCAAGTATGGGATTTGTGACTAATTCTCAGGTTATATTTAATGCATAATATTTAATTTGTAACTTGGATGCTTCATTTGCTTTTATTCTGTTTTATTTAATCCGGATTTCGGGTCTTTATTTATTTCCTTAATTACCTTTTCGTAGCTCTTTGATATTGGTCACTTAATCCTACAGGAACGTATTCATTATTTATTTTATTTGTTTCTCTTCGTGTTTTTTTTCCCCAATGACCGCCTCTGTGGTGTAGTGGTCAGAGATCCGGAGGTCCGGGTTCAATTCCCAGCACTACCAAATTTTCTGAGAAGTCGTGGGTCTGGAACGGGTTCCACTCAGCCTCGTGAGGATAATTGAGGTGCTATTTCAAGGAAATAGCGGCTCTGGTCTAGAAAACCGAAATTAACGGCCTTGGGAATCCGTTGCGCTGATCACGTGACATCCTCTATCCTCTAAACTTGGCCATAACTTCGCCGACAAGCGGCGGTCGCTCGGTCGGTATAGTTCGCTTGAGGACTACAGGCCACGAGATTTCTTTCTCTTCGTATGTATTTCATTATAGGCCTACACATTATTGATTCACTTACTACAGTTCTCTTCTAATCGTCATGTACAGAACATTGTTGGACTTCTTGTTTCGCAACACGAATTCGTGCTCGTATGCTGATTCAGGTTCTATGAGTCAAGTGGAGCATTAGTCCGCCAGTGGTACCATGTACCGCCTGGTGTGACCTGCTTTCCGTTGCTTAGGATTGTGCCATCAACGTTGACTCCTTCCGCTCTTCGGCTGCATGAATATGATAAAATGTGCTTAGGGCGCATTTGATTTGGGGTCTGGGAGCACAGTTTCTCTTATGAACGTCTTGCATTGTAGCATTTTGAAAATCGTGACTAATTTGCATCGAGAAAAAGCAGTGCATTGTTCATTGTACAGGTCTACAAGCTTACTTGTAACAAAATCTGTGCGCAATACAGTTACATGTCAGAAGTAAGGTAAAGACAAAAGGTAAATTTATCCTTGAGGTTAATTAAGCACCACGCCATGGAGTTATATGGGGGGAGTGAGGTGTGGCAGGAAGTATTTGGCCTGTTGTTTTTTCATTAGACGCTTGGACTTTCACTCTGACTGATTTAGAGCATTTCATAATAAAAATGTACCGTCTTCTGAAATGTGACTCCGTTTAGTCTGATGTTTCGGAAGAATTATCTGTACTTAATCTTCAGGCTCGAAGAGTAATCCTAGCAAGTAAGCAGAGTGCTGTGCCGCTACTGTATAGCAAGAAATGAGCTGTCAGTTTTACATGTCAAGATCGCAAGATCATTTTCATAGTTGGTACGAGTATTGACACTCGAGAAATTGAAATTTATTTGTGTCTGAGAAAAAAATATAGTGCAGCAAAGTTGTGAAGAGAAACTGTCAAGCTTGCAACAAAAATATGAGATGAGTGTTAAGAATGAAGGGAGACTTGTCGCTGCTTCATGGGACATCTGTCATGTTGGGGGGACGGGGGGGGGCGACAGACCTTGTAAAGACTGATAAAATTTCTAAAAATACTTCAGTATAGGTGTTTTCCACGTAAAATGCTCAATTTGTACCGTATCAAGAAGGAGCCCTCACCACTACGCCATGATCGGCGGAAACTTGACCTTTAAAATAAGGACGGCCGCACACCAGCTGCGTCAAGACAAGCATCAAGACACGAGACAAAAGACGCAGTCTTGCTTCATTCGTGATTCGTCAACATGAAGCTGACGTCAATGTCGTGACTCAGACCGATGTGCGGCGGTTTTCATAATCTCGTTCGTTTCAACTGTACTCCTTTCTTTGCGTCATGTCGCAGACATCGTGTCTTGACGCATGCCGGTGTACGGTCTACCTAAGAGTTACGACAGCGTTGCGTTCCGTAAAGACCTGTAGTACCGAGACCACGAGGTATGGTCTACATAGTGAGGTTGCTGTTCTATGAAGTTGCGGTGAAAGTTGGCCTCAGGGGAGAAAACAAGCTGGGGGTGGCATTCCCCGTGTTTGTTTTCAGAATTGGAATTCCCATGCTGTTATCGCCAGTCATCTAATCAGCTGAATGGAAGCAAGACTGTTGCCATGCAGCAGTTTGGGCCCGGTCATCCTACATTTTCATTCCAGCCATTTCGCTTTGTTTACAGTTCCGGAAAAAAACCATATCATTTAATCTTTATATTTCAAGACCTTCCTCTTTAACTTTCTCTTTCCCCTTCTATTCTCTTTTTCTACACTTACCTTTTTTACTGTTTACTCTTTCGCTCTTTCCGTTTTTGCCTTTCTCTGTCTTTCATTATTTATATTTCTTCCATTATCTGTTCTTTTTCTTCATTATCCATGCCTTTCTTCTTTTCCATTTTCCTTTTCTTAATTTTTTAATTATTTCTCTGACGCGTTGGTGCAGCGGACCGCCTATGTGGTCTAATGGTCAGAGTTCCTGGCTACACATCCAGAGGTTCGGGTTCGATTCACGGCGCTGCAAGATTTTCTGAGGAGTAGTGGGTCTGGAACGGGGTCCACTCATCCTCGTGAGGATAATTGAGGAGCTATTTCAAGGAAATAGCGGCTCCGGTCTAGAAAACCGAAATTAACGGCCGTGGGGATTCGTTGCGCTGATCACGCGACACCCTCACTTCTCTAAGGTTGGCACTAATTCCGCCGACAGGCGGCGATCGCTCGGTCGGTATAGTTATCTTGTGGACTACAGGCCACGAAGTTTGTTAGCTTCTCCTCCCCCAGTCCTGACAGCAACAGCGACAGTTCTCAGCGTCTTCCTCGGACTTTATCATCCACTCGAGATCTGTGGGAAAACCGTCGTATGAGTATTTCTTGTTAAGCCATAATCAAATTTGAATATCCTCCCCGCCTTATTTCCTTCGAGTGCAGACGGGAGGATGCTATTAAAACAAAATTTAAACAAATGAGGTGTGAGGACGCTGAGTAGTTCCGGGAAAGATTTGGTGGCAATCCAATATGGGGATTCTCACTTCACCGACCCTGTGCAACTCCCTCCATATATTGAATTCACACTTCGATGCTCTTTGTCCTTTCGTGTTATTAGTTAACACTACATGTTTCGGCCTATCTGGCCATCATCAGGTTTATAAGATTGTAGATGATAACTGCCGCTCTTTTGTTACGCTGTTCTATTTTGCATTTTACCAGTAATATAAAATGCTTGCAAAACCTATTATAGGTTATTTTTTATCGTAGTTGCTTTTTCTTGCACATGTGCCATGAGTCTGGTGTATGTTTTCTGATGTGTGTGTGTGTATGTGTGTTGTTTCTTGCGTGGCATTCTTTCGTGACCATAGCAGCGAACCTAAGGATTCCATGGAAGACAGGGTATTTCTTTCAGAGATATTGGGTTTTCGGACTTTATCCATCGTCCTAGCTCTTTCAAAGGGACCCAACAGAGTAGGTGTTTTTCCCTCACCTGAGGACGGAAACAGATCCAGTTTCCGAAACGTCGTTTTTTTCTTAGTTATCTTAAAAACCAGGACGATGGATAAAGTCCGAAAACCCAATATCTCTGTGTGTTATACACCATCGTCAAAATCCTACAGTAACTAGGGTATTTCTTTATTAGCTAAGCTACCATTGGCGTCTCAAGAAAGACTCTGTACGTTGCAGTTAACTTCACATATGTTCTTCGTGGTTCATTAGATCCCAAGAAAAATGACAAAATAGCCGACGATCTTCCAGATTCTACGAAGCACAAAATTTCAAGGTATGAAGATATTTTACCCGGCTGTATGACTATCTGCCCGCGTGCCCAGTATGCTACACCATGCTCTAGATTGTATTTCTTTGTTGGGTAATACCTGAATAAGACATTAACAATAGATCTGTATGACTGGACGTCTGCAGTATGAAAGCAGGTTCTGTGAGTCCTGCCTGCAACGCCATGTCTGAAGTGGTCGTGCAGCCTCATTAGCTCTTCGCAACTGTACTCGTCCTTGACCTTGAATTGAGATGGCGTAGTCTGTGTACCAGTGGCCTACGGGCTGGATGACTGAGGAATTGGGGTTCGATTCCCAGCAGGGACAATAACTTTTCTTCTTCTTCACAGTGCTAAGACCAGTTCTGTGGCTCACTCAGTCTTGCGGCCAACGCAGAGCCCTTTCCCAAGAGGTAAAGCTGACGGGCTTGAAGCTGACCACTCACCTCTTCATAGTGCCAGGATTAAGAATGTGGATCTGTTCCTCCACTCGTCTATAGGTCCTAGCGGCATCTTGCTTAATTAATTAAGTGTAGGGAGAAATTCGCTTTACCTTTACTCGAATTTGACCTTGATTTATCATGCCTCAGTATTGGTTGTCATTTTTATGTACTTGTTCGCCCTTCACTATTGGAGAGGTTTTTTTTTGTTGCCGTTTTTTTTCTAGACGTATCTCAATTACAGGTTTCGGTTGCTGCCTGGTTCAGGTGTTTCATTGTTGGGTTGGCTCAGAATAGAATTTTTCCTTCCCGGAACTTTTCGGGTGTGAATGTCATTGATGGGATTTGCTGGACGCAAAAATACAAAGAGTTCAGGATAATTTAATGGTGATGGATCGTTATTTTAGTGTCTCGCTGCGAAATATTGCTAAATTTGAAGCAGGTTTTAAATAAACACTTCAGACAACATTTCCGAAGCTGCTTAATCTCAATAATGTAAACATAGTTAAATAATTCACGAAAGAATCCACTAAAATTTAGAAGTTATCTTGGAAACTTCAGATTAGATTTATACTGTTCGTTAACTAACGTATTGCCTTTCTTTGTCTTTTGTGCGTCATCTGGCCGGTGTTAACTTTCAGATGTATTCTGAAAAGTTGGACTTTACTTGGAAAGGCGTATATGGCTGGTTCGGACGCAGGATGACTGAGGGCCTCGAACAGCGTTTTTTACGTGATTTTGCTGACTGTACATCTTTCCACGCGGCAAATTCAGTCAGGTCTGGGGAATCGTTCATTGTCTTCAATTGGCCCTTGCAGATTAAATCAGGAAACTGCTAGGGGCACTGTAAGGTTTTTCTCCGAGGTGGCCAGAGGACGGCCATATACTTGCTTATAAACTACGTTCAAGCTGTGAAGAAAGTCGTCTTCTGGATTTTGACGCCGTGTATTCTTCGTTTTGGCTGACGTTCCTCCGAAACGTCAGCCTAAACGAAGAATACACGGCGCCAAAACCCAGAAGACGACTTTCTTCATAGTCATCGCCGTGAAAACCTCAAAACTTACATACGTTCAAGCTCTTTAAGACTATACTGATCGCCTTAAAGAATTCGGGATATGGGAATACATTTGAAAACAACTTTAATTTATTGTTTTAATAATGGCATGCTTCTTTTCTTCTTCAAGTTTGTCACTTTCCAAAATCTAGGCCCCAAACCTCGCCACACGGGTTTTGTAACCGACTTAGCACAGTGACAGTACCGACCTCTATAGGAAAGTTCCTACTTTTGTTTGTAGGTGACTGTGATTCTCGAACACACCTGTCTCGAAACTTCGGAGTCTTGTTAGGAGCCGGGATAGCGTAGTCGGCATAGCGACTGGCTATGGGCTGCACGATAGAGGGGTCGGAATTCGAGTTCCAGTAGGGTCAAGAATTTTCACTTCTCTAATCATCCAAACCGGCTTTGGGGTCCACCCAGCCTCCTATAAAAAGGGTACCGGGAGTAAAGAAGCCGGGGCGTGAAGCTGACCACTCACCTCCAGCTACTGCCGAGGTGAAGGAAATGTGGATCTATACATCCACTTCCCCATACGCCTTCATGGCGTAGTGCTTAATTAGTTAAGCACAGGGACAACTTCACCATTACCTGAAGTCTCAGCATTCCGACAGCTGTTGACAGCCTCCTGTAGCGATGTTCCGGAATGCCGTTTTAATGCTAATAGGTACGAAATTTACGACCACTGTGCCTTTTTCTGAGAACTGTTTACTGACATTTCACAAGGCACATGCGCGGTCTGTGTCTCACTGGAGTTACGTAATTTGAATAGTGCATTCCCGTTACATTTGAGAAGAGGTCCACAGTCAGGTTGCAAGCCCAGAACACGTTGTATTACGGTTAAAGTAAAGTACAAAAATAAAGGTATCCCTGTACCAGGCCGTGGAGGCCCATAGGGTTGTGAGATGTTGAGGTTCCCACATTTTCTAGACAATCGGCTCAAAGATGGAGGCGTTGTCAGACTTAGGCGCCGGCTGCCCTTTACCCCGAAGAATATTCCTGGTACTCATTTCTGTTAGAGGATGAGTCGACCCCAGGGCCATAGTGCGGCCGGAAGGATTAGGTCAATTGAATAGCGCAGTCGGTATAGAGACTAGTTACTGGTTGGACGACCGAGGGGTCGGACTTCGAGTCCCGGAAGGGTAAATAATTTTATTTTCTCCACTTCGTCCAGACCGGCTCTGGGGCCCATCCACCCTCCTATCAAATGGGTACCGGGGGGTCTTTCCCCAGGTGTAAATCGGAAGAGGCGTGACTCTGACAACTCACCTCCAGCTAGTGCTGAGGTCAAGAATGCGTGTATCTATACATCCAGTTCTCCATACGTCTTTATGGTGTAGTACTTAATTAGTTAATCACAGGGACAACCTCCTGTCCACCAGATTATGCCCCAAAGTCCTCTTTATGGTGACAGAGGTTCCATCGGATTTCCACCCATTATAATGGATGACAGATCCATCATAAAATGGTTGACCTGAGATTTTTTTTTACTTTAAAAGCTGTTTCTGAGGTCAGGAATAAAAGAACTGTTCTGCAGTAGACGTACAGCGTCAGACATAACAACCAAACGCCTGTGCTGAAGTTCATTCGTATTCTTATGATGTACAACAAATGGCCGCATAGAAGCGTGTGTATTGTTTCAAGGGTAAGGCTGAACATGAGCATATAGTGCAAATGTATGGTTGTAATATCACAAGTTACCACTGTTTCATTTTCCCTGGGTGTAAACTGACCGTGGTTTGAAGGTAACCACTCACCTCCATGTACAGCTGAGGCCAAGAATGGTGAAGCTATACCACTGCCCCCAATACGTCTTCATGGCTTGATGCTTAAGTAATTACGCCCACGCACAACTGTGCCTTCACCCTTCTCTTTAATTTTACCTCATGGTGGTGGTCATAGTAGTAGTAATAATGTTGATAGTAGTAGTAGTAGTAGTAGTAGTGATTTTTTTAGTTTCTTGGGGTGGGGTGATACTGAGTCTACTTGGTACATCGGCCAGTAATTAGACTATTGTACGAGCTCCGGATGATAGATTATGATGAATGTGGAGCAGTCGGTGGAATGAAAATTGGCAGGGGAAAGCGAAGTACTCAGAGAAAACATACCCCAGTGCCAATCGGTCCACCACAAATCCCACATGACCTGACCTGGGCTCGAGCACTGGCCGCCGCAGTGAGAAGTCAACGACTAACCGCCTGAGCGAAGTAGTAGTAGTAGTAGCAGCAGCAGCAGTAGCAGTGGTAGTAGTAGTAGTAATAAATAGTGGTAGTAGTTAGTAGTAGTAGTAGCAGTGGTAGTAGTAGTAATAGTAATAATAGTGGTGGTAGTAGTAGTAGTAGCAGCAGCAGGCAGTGAAACGGTCCGTGCAGGAAAATCCAGTATGCTAACTCATGAGCGAAATTACGAAGCATTTTTGGATAATATTTGCAATTTTGCATTACATAAGGAAGATAGCATCACAAGATATGTAACATTTAAACTGTGTAAGACTGGAAAGTAGTTTTATGGGCACCCGAACCCTTCGGATTTAATGTGAGAACTGAGATTACACGGCAGAATTTTTTTGCACAAACCTAACTGAAGATATGACAAGCACACGATTTTATTCAGCTTGTAATCATATCTTTTATTTTGGAGTACACATTTACTGACCGTGTTAGCGGCCTCCGTAGTCCTAGAGGTAACGTTCCCACCTCATGACTCGTGGTACGCGGGTTCAAATACCCGGCGGAGGTCGTCGAATTTTTAAGTAAGGGCGGAAAAATTCATGGAACAAGTCCTCCGGGAGGGACTTTAAGCTGTGTGTCCCGTGTCGTAACTTTACGGCAAGTAAAAGAACCTCATATCCCCAAAGGGGATCACTGAGCCAAATTCCAGGACGTTTCCCGCCCAACAATAGCCTCTAAGGCCTCTGATAGATGGGGGAAGCATTATAGACACCCAAGTGGCCGAACTCGCTTGCTCGGCGGGACTGATGTTACGCGCCATTTATCGGTAGGGTAAAGAGACTGGTAGAATATCATAGAGGGAAGCACAATAGATCAAACTGGTCGCGGTGCATGGGGAAACCCACCCTCTCTAAATAACTGACTAACTACTGACCGTGTTCTTAACTAATTAAGCAATACGTCATGTACCCATTGGATAAGAGGTTGCGTGGATCACAGAGCCTGTCTGGACGACGTGGAGAAGATAATTCTTGATCCTACCGGGACTTGAACTCCGACCCCTCGGTCGTCCAGCCCGTAGGCAGCCGCTATACCAACTACGCCACCCCGGCTGCTCACTTAAATAGGTTTAAACTTAAATGTTCCTCACCGCTGTATCTTAGTGTGCCTTGGGAATACAGACACTTGAATCTTACTCTGGATCAAATCTTGGTTAATTTTTACATTTTAAAATTATAACTTATGAAACACCCATACAAAAGTATTCACATATATTTACACCTATATGCTCTACATGTGAACCAAATTTCACTAAAATCTATTAAATGGAGATTCCCTCAGTGTTTATTTTCTTAGTTTTTAGTGCGGATTCTCGATACAACATTTCATAAGAAGTTGTCGAGTAGTTTCGGAGTTAAAACATGCGTACAGACGGATTGACACATCTAGTCTATCTCCATTCATTCCCTTCGGTATGTGAAAAGGGCCCTCAAAGGGGGTTGCTTTGCCGTCCATGTGACTTTCTGTAGTTAAGTTATGAATGACGGTTTTCGGGGAACCATTTGCAATCTGTTTCATAATGTCTCGGTACTTCACCTGGGCCAAGTAGTCTCTGACAATGCATTAAATGGTATTCATTCGTGTGTGCTTACAGTTGTGGTCATGGGAACAGCCGGCCGTATGGTGTGAATGCAAAGTGTGGGTTTTACGCGACTAGAGAAGAGACCACCACCGCCAGGCCATTTCGCTTTCCTTGCCCAAAGCCTCTTACTCATTTATACCAGGGCGTAAACCGGTCGGGGCATGAAGCTAATCACCATCCTCCACGTAGTGCCGAGGAGTAGCATGCATGAAATTTCTCTGAATGCCCATTACTTACCTTCATGCCTTTGTGCTCTGACACAAATAACTTCGCGTCATCTCCGTACTAACGTCACACAAAAAAAACCCTCCATGAGCGAACTATAGCGACCGAGCGACCGCCGCTTGTCGGCTAAGTTAGTGCCAACTTAGCGGATAGAGGGTGTCGCGTGGTCAGCGTAACGGATCCACACGGCCGTTAATCTCAGTTTTCTAGACCGGAGCCGCTATTTCCTTGAAATAGTTCCTCAGTTATACTCATGAGGCTGAGAGGACCCCGTTCCAGAACCACTACTTCTCAGAAAATCTGGAAGCGCCGGGAATCAAACCCGGGACCTCTGGATCTGTAGCCAGGAACTCTGACCACTAGACCACAAAGGCGGTCCGCTAACGTCCCAGATGTCTTCTGATTCGAACCTTTGCATGGAGATCGGCTATTCAGATAAATTCTTATGCGTTATTGTTTCTCGGTATTTAAAGTTGGAGCACTGTAGGAGACCATATCCGCCCGAATTCTTCAGTTCTGTAACTCCTTATAGTATTTCAATGAAAGTTGATATTGGAGATACATGCGGCTGCTGGAGGAAGCTTCATTTTGACTCAGTTTGATCACCGGTTCATTATGTGAAGCTGAACACGATCTTCATCTCCGTCAGTTTTCTAAAAATGAAATGATCTAATCTTTAAAAAAATAATGTAAAATAAAACCATATGAGAACTATGTTTGGTGAGCGAGATGTCGCTATTTGGAAATTCCGGGATCCTTAGAAAGAAAGTAGTTTGTCACTCGGCCGAACTTTCCAATTTCACTTTCATTTCTCAGCACATAGCTTTGTCAAGACTTCTTTTTCCTCTGTATGCATGGCTCACCCTCCCCCAGTTTTGCTATTGGGACTGTGGCGAAGGAGTTCGGGCTATAGTATGGACGGGATATTGCTAAGGATTCTCTTGATATATGGGTGCTGTTTGGGAGACAGCGAATGTAGCATGCGGCCGCCATATCGTTATTTTTAAGATTATACGAGATGCCCTTTAGTGGCAAGATGCTTGTACCATGTAAGATTTGAGGCTTTCACGGCGGTGACTATGAAGAAAGCAGTCTTCTGGGCTTTGGCGCCGTGTATATGTGGTGTTAACCGACGTTTCGGAGGAACGTATCGCCTCCATCTTCAGGGTTGAAGAAAAAGTATAGGTAAATCTGCAAGCGACAACACCGTGAGACACGGTAACGCAGTCTGCGTTCTATCAGGTGGTTGAACATTAATTAAGGGAGACAGACAAATAGACGCGTTATTTCCATGGACCTATCTTTTGTTTAAATTAGGGAAAGCAGGCCGCTAGAAATCACAAAAACTGCTTACAGCTAGGCGTGTGATTGAATTCGTCCATGCCACGGTATGACTTAGAGCTCGAAGTTTATGTTAATCCCCCCACCCTCCGGAACGGAAAATCTCAGTATAACGATTAGACCATGACCTAGACAGCCGAAGAACTGGGCTGACGTTTTCGGCAGGGGTAAGAGACATCTACGTGTATCTTCTCCACAGTGTCGTAATCGGCTGTAGGGCCGACACAGCCTCCTATCCAATGGGTTCTGGGTGTTCTTTCCTTGGGGGTAAGGCGGCCAGGACGTCGAGCTGAGCACTCATCTTCATCTACTACTTGGATTAAGAGTGGTAGAGCTATAACTCCACTTTACAATACGTCTTCATGGCGTGGTACTTAAATTCAATTCAATTCTTTATTATTTATGTGCCAAGTCAACAGCCGCAAGGCCAATTACAGACTTAGCACAGTGTAGATGAAAGTAATTACGTGTAACATTATACAAACATTAGTCAAACACATTATAAGTCAAAAATAAATTACAGGCAATTTCTTGGGTAAACACAATAATGAATAAAAGTAAACAAACAAGCAAATAAATGAAAATAATAACAACAATAATAATAATAATAATAATAATTCCATTATCATAAAACTAAGTGTTATTTAGAAGTGAAAAAGAAACATTAACATTAATAAGCGCAGTGATAACTTTACTTTCAAACTACCCCCCTCTAAAGATTTGTCGTTACCTTAAGAACAGCTGAATCCCCTAGTAGCAATTCTAATGTCAGAAAGATTTAGAATAATGAAGCTTTTTGATAGAAAATCTTTAAGAAGCGAAAGTCTTGTACACAGCAGACGTCGAAATACTGCCTCGTTGAGGAACTTCATTGTCAGAATTAAGTCCATACGGAAGATAGAAAATACTTCTGGAACACAGGTTGAAACAGCATCTAGCGATAAAGTTGCCACTGACTGTATTGTATATAGAGAAGAGGCTAGAGAAGGAACCATCAGCGCTCGCCAGAAGACGACAAGCATTCCATGAATTCGGTTCCTTTTAGTCGCACCAGTCGATGACGTAGGCCGTAAGACGCAGTGGGGAAAACCGAGCCACAGACTGGAGGTTACGTGACCTTGTGGTAGAGTCCGAACGTGACGTAACTCAGAACTCGAACTCCTGCCTTCCACTGGCATATCCACACAAACCAGCGGGACACGACATTTGATTTTCGAATTCCTGCATCTTAACATATTTAGGAGTGTTTTTTATTTTACTATTGCAATTCAGAATGGTTGAACTCGGTTACCATTTTACAAGGACACAGAAATCCTAGCACGCACTGCCCCTTTGCAAGCGTTATGTATTGTGTCCTTCGCTGTTTCTCTTAATTAATTTAATGCGAGTTAGTGGATCTATGAGGGCTGCCTCTGTGGTCTAGTGGTCAGAGTTCCTGGCTACAGATCCAGAGGTCCGGGTTCGATTCTCACCGCTTCTAGATTTTCTGAGTAGTGAGTCTGGAACGGTGTCAACTCAGCCTCGTGAGAATAACTGAGGAGCTATTTCAAGTAAATATCGACTCCGGTCTACAAAACGGAAATTAACGGCGGTGGGGATTCGTTGCGCTGACCACGCGACATCCTCTATCCGCTGAAGTTGGCACTAACTTCGCCGACAAGCGGCGGTCACGCGGTTGGTATAATTCGCTTGCGGACTAAAACCACGGAGTGTGTTTTAGTGGATCTTTCAGGCATGAGTTAGATATGTGTAGTATTCCTAAAGACGGAAAAAGAGAGGATGGACACCGAAGAGCTGGAAGGATCAGTTCGTCTAATCAGAAGATCGGAACAGGTCGAAAGGACAGATGCTTGCAGTTTATGATGGTGATGAGTATTTCTAATTTTCCTGTCCATGCCATTTTTTTTTTCAGGGAGGTGCTGTCTGTTTATCAAATCACTGTGTTTGTAGCAGTCCTTTGTGCCTTGAAGGAAATTTTTATTTTGAACCCATCTTGAATGAATTCGGCAACACTCCAGTTTTGTAAGAAAATTCGAAAGTTGTCTATGTGAAAACTCGGTCGGATTATCTGCTAGGCCCATCCAGAGGATTTTGCGGTTTTCCTGGCTCCCTGCCAATGTAGACCTTGAACTACTAGGTGGCCATGTTATTCTTGCCTACTGGCTATTTATGACGTCATTTGAAGCAACATAACCTGGGTATTTTCGGTGTCCTTAAATAACTTAAGAATCGACCATAATTAAATGAGCCTACACATGGTTTACTTACCTAACTTACTTACTGAGCCCTTCTTGAGTAGCCGCCAATTCTGCAGCTACTCAAGAATTTCCCAGCATTTAATGGAATCCGAAGGTTCATTGCCGTATTCACAAGAGCCATCCACTGGCCCCTTTTCTGAGCCCGATCAATCCAATCCATACCATCTCATCCTATCCAAGATCCATTTTAATATTGTCCACCTATTTACGCCTTGATCTTCTCAGTGGTCTGTTTCCATCTGGCTTTCCCATCAATATCCTATATGCATTCCCCTTATCCCCCATTCGTGCTACATACCATGCCCCCCTCATGCTCCTTGACTTGATCATTCTAACTATACTTGGAGATGAGTACAAGCCTACACATTATTTAGAGAATTAAAGGGTCGATTCAGAAATGCCCTTTAGCCTGTATTCTTCTCCAGTTACTCAAGATGGTAAGTTTAAGTGAATGATTCCAGAGATACTGTTGCTTTGAAATTTCGTTGTGGACATATTTGTTATGACTGAGGGGTGGGGGACAAATCTTTTCTGGTTGCTTCATCTTTTAGCCCGAGTTATTTTTCTGTAGGTGGAAAGAAACTTTTGAGGTACTGTAGGATTCGTCATTTCTCCCGTGCAAGTCACCAATTTGAACGAAACCTAGCCAGAAAGAAAGCGAATTGAGCGCTAAACAGAGCGAATTAAAACTTAGCTTATAAGCAGACGCAAGGGAGGTGGAAGTATCGAGGAGGCTGAGTGGAGAAGTGAGCGGTCAGTTTAGTGCGGCTGCGCGCGGGAGAGGATGTGATGTTACGCTCCTTAAATGTGAGTAGTCGCTCTAACGTGGAACGATTTCTATTGCAATCCAGTTAGGAATACGTCAAAATTTGTGACCCAATTAGCTTCACATAAAATTTCAATTTGGAATTCACATTGTAGGTATCTTGTATCAACCTAAAGAATCTGTGATATTGAATTTGTTCATCGTTTGATCTCTTAGATATGTGCCTATATTGTGCAATAGCGATAAACGTTTTTTCTCAGAAATGATAATTTAAGAATTTAGAAGGTGTAGAATTTTACTTGTAAGTCATAGTAATGTATTTTTATATAATTAAATACTTAAAATGATCAAAACTATGTGAAAGATTATAATTTGGTGGTATATATATCTGTATAATGTTTATATTTTATTCGAGTTTGTAAGAACTCGTAAAGTTCGCTCATCTTTGTACTTAACCGTTTAAAGTCCGAAATTGATCTGTATGTGTAAATAAATATATGCACGTATATGTACATAAAGGTTTTTGAGACCTTCCAGCAAATTGTTCTTCCGGTCCAGCAGCAGAGACAAAAGCGCCTCGCATAAATTCTTTCCGCTTGTGTTCGGACTTACAGCGTAACTGACTACCTCGTACGCAAGCAGATCATAAGGAAACCTGTCCAGATCACAGAGATGCCGGAAATGACCAATGATATTACGCAACTTGAGCTTCCGTAAAATGTTTACTTTCAAGTGTTGAGATTACTTTTCAGGAACAGCAGAAGCTTGAAACCCGAAACTTCTAATAACCGGTCTCCTGTGCAAAGCGTTTCAAGTATTTTGGGGGGGAATGTTAAAGTCCAACACCGATTTCTTCCAGTTTCTCTTCCCTAAGCCCTCGGCACTTTGGTTCGATTCCTTTTTATCCAATGACGACCGTGTCTGATAAAAATGTATTTACTTTCCACATTTTCTTCCATCTTTAATGCAACTTTACAATTAATCCTTAACTTATAATATTAAAATTAAATTGCTACATGTTTCAGCCACAATTGGCCATCCTCAGGCAGTTCACTTGTTGAAATTGCTACATTGCATTAGTTTTTAAGTTAAAATATTCCAGTGCTATTACATTTTCATCGTTCACTCATTAAAATATGATACTAATAGTTTTTCCTGTTCAGAACTGTGACACCGTGAAATTTATGATGAAATCGTCTCCTTACTTTTGACATGCGTATCGCACATGATAACTTGTTTCAATGTGTAACACGTGCCATTTCGACACAAAAATTAGCGGAACACAGTATCGGGGGCGTATCGTCGCAAACACATATCACATCAGCCCGCATCACAGTAACTGTTCAACGATTTAGTGGGGCGATATTCGAGATATGTTAATGTGTAAGCGCTGTTGGCCTGTCGACTGCGCCGCGAGTACGAATGTGCGCATTGCGAATTGATTGCGAGTAGCGTGTGGTCCTCCCGCTGGATCGGCCGAATGATTCGCTGCAGGTTCTCAGAAAACAACCATGTATATATAATAAGAGACCATTTATGAATGTGTGTGTGTGTGTGATCGGAACTGTGCCAGCAGAGGGATAAAGATGTATAGTTCTCTTTTCTAACGGACATAAACGTATGAAAGGAAAGGCTGTTTAAATTATGTTTTCCACGAAAGTACAACTGCTGTAAGAATCTGGGTACGTTATACCTTGTATAGGCAACCTCATGCAAACCAGACCTGTGTAAGCATCTTTGAATTTCCCATTGGCATGTGAATACCGGAAGTAGGTTGAAAATAGATTCTGGTAGCTTTCTGAAGATGGTACTGTAGTCCATGGAGTGTAATAACTAACTAACTCAACGGAGATTAGCCCTTCTTGAGAAGCTGCCAGTTGTGCAACTTCTAAAGGATTTCCCAACATTTTGTGGAACCCGAAAGTTCATTACCGTGTTCCCAAGAGACCTCCACTGGTCTTTAGCCTGAGCCAGATCAATCAAGTCCATACCACCCCATCCTACATCTCTAAGACTCATTTTAGTATTATCCACCCACCTACATTTAGATCTTCCTAATGATTTCCTTCCTCCTGGCTTTCCCATGCCCTGCCCATCTCATCCTCCTACACTCGATAATTCTGATTATGCTCGTATTTGGTGGAGAGTACAAGTTATGAAGCTGCTCATGCAGTTTTCTGCAGCCTCCCCTCACTTCATATCTCTTCCGTCCAAATATTCTTCTCAGCACCTTGTTATTCTCAAGCACCCTTATTTTGTGTTTCACACTTAATGTCAGAGACCAAGTTTCACACGCATACAGAACCATAGGCAAAATTATAGTTTCATATATTCTAATTTTTATGTTTTTAGACAACAGACGAGACGACAAAAGATTCTGAACTGAATGGTAGCAGGCATTACCCGAGTTCAATCTCCTCTTAATTTCCTCCTGAATCAAATTTTAATTTGTTACTGTCGTTCCCAAATATTTGAACTGCGCCACGTATTCAAAGGATCTGTTAGCTATGTTTGTGTCACATTTTGCCCTGCATTCTGGTGACGAGACAGCAACATATACTTAGTTTTCTCTGTTTTCTTCTAGACCAACAACCTTAGTATCGTCAATTAAAGTTACTTTTCTCTTCCTTATGGTATCTGTATTATCAGCCAATAGATTCACATCATCATCATAGATCAGTAGCTGATGTGTCCCGTTTAATTTCATTCCCAACTGGTTTCCATGGACCTTCCTAATGGCATATTCTAAAGCAAATTTGTGAAGTGTAGTGACATTGTACGAAAAATAAAATTTTAGCCTCCCAGCGAGTTGACAGCTCACCTGCTTGTAGTGCATTGAAGAACTCCTAAATTGTTACCTCAACTCTCCCGTACGCCTTCATAACATGCTTTTTAAGCACAGGGCGAACTTTACATTTTCTCGAGACCATAGTCTCTCAGAGTGGGGTACTCATCCCCCTGGCACTAGCGAAAATTTGCGTAATGGCTGGCGTGACACTGAGCAACATTTGGTGTTGTACAGAATACGTTTCACAATACATGTCTGCATTAGTCGTGGAATATAAATTGTAACTTACAGTACTCATATATATTTGCGATCATTTTCTGTTTTAGGCAGGCCTTATGAATATTAATAAATTCAAATATATTAAGAGGTTATGTTTAATTTGTCTGATAAATTTCCTATCCAGAATGGTCTAAAACAAGGAGATGCTTTATCGCCACTCCTTTCAACTTTGCCTTAGAATATGCCATTAGGAAGGCCCAGGGAGGCCGGTCACGGTAGCCGAGCGGTCTAAGGCATGTGTTTGTCTTCGCTCGCTTGGAAACCGGGATCGTGGGTTCGAATCCCACTCAGGGCATGGATGTTTGTGTGCGTTTTTCTGTGTTTGTGTACAGGTAGAGGGCTTGCGACAAGCTGATCACCCGCCCAAGGAGTCCTACCGTACGTGTAAGATCTAGAAAAACCGAAGTGAACGGAGAAGTTCATGGAGGTAGGCCTAGGCCCACTGGGGCTGTAGTGCCAAGGAAAGAAAAAAAAATGCCCAGGGAAACCAGGTGGGACACATCAGCTGTTGGTCTACGCCCATGATGTGAATCTACTGGGTGATAATGTAGATAACAGAGAAAAATACACAAACTTTAATTGATGCAAGTAAGGAGCTTGGTCTAGAAGTAAACACAGAGAAAACTAAGTATATGTTACTGTCTCGTCACCAAAATGCAGGGAAAAATCATGACATAAAGATAGGAAACAGACGTTTTGAAAATGTGGCACAGTTAAGATATTTGGGGACAATGATAACAGATCGAAACCTGATTCAAGAGGAAATTAAGAGGCGATTGAACTCGGGTAATGCTTGCTACCATTCAGTCCAGAACCCTTTCGTCTGTTGTCCAAAACATAAAAATTAGAATATACAAAATTATAATTTTGGCTGTGGTTCTGTATGGGTGTGACACTTGGTCTCTGACATTAAGGGAGGAACATAGACTGAGGGTGTTTGAGAACAGGGTGTTGAGGAGAATATTTGGACCAAAGAGAGATGAAGTGACAGGAGGTTGGAGAAAACTGCATAATGAGGAGCTTCATAACTTGTACTCTTCTCCAAGTATAATTAGAATGATCAAGTCAAGGAGGATGAGGTGGGCAGGTCATGTAGCACGAATGGGGGAGACGAGGAATGCGTATAGGATATTGGTGGGAAAGCCAGAAGGA
>NW_019740661.1:1474996-1563242 GCF_002891405.2 Cryptotermes secundus
GTTCCATAAAATGCTGGGAAATCCTTGAGTAGCTGCAGAATTGGCGGCTCCTCCAGGAGGGCTCAGCTCCATGAGTAAGTAAGTAAGTAAGTATGTTTACTTTAAATACAGCCCCCTCTTATGGACAGCAAAGGTGAAAATAAAGAAAGGTAGAGTTGTCCCTGTATATAACTACATAAGCACTACGCCATGAAGACGTATGGGGGAGTGGATGTAGAGACCCACGTTCTCTTGACCTCGGCACTAGTTGGAGGTGAGTGGTCACCTTCACGCCACTGCCGCTTTCCCCCCGGGGAAAGGGCCCCCGGTACTCATTGGACAGGAGACTGGGTGGGTCCCAGAACCAGTTTGGACGACATGGAGAATTGAAAATTCTTGCCCCCACCGGGACGCGAACTCTGACTCCTCGGTCGTCCAGCCCGTATCCAGTCGCTATCCGGGCTCTAAAAGGGGGGGGGGAGATAAAAAAAAAAGGAAAATGGAGAGTTGTCTGAGTTCTTGTCTCAAGTTTAGTGTGGTTCTAGATGAACAGTATATAGAATGATCAAGGCCGCCCAGTTACACCCTTTTCTTTTTTGTAGGATCATACAGAAAGGGGGGGGGCTCAGTAGACTTCGGCGCTAGATGGAGTGAGTGGTCAGCTTGACACTGCAGCTGCCCCCCACTCCCCCGCCGAGAGAAAAATGTTCCCCGTTACCCGAAGTGGTGGTCAGCTTCACACTCAAGACACCCCCACCCCCGCCATATGTGTATCGTCAGAAGGGGTAGGTGGGTGAGTTCCAAAGTCGGTGTGGACGAAGTGCGGAAGAGTATTGAACCCAGGATGTCCCGGCCATACCCAGCCACCGTATGAACTAGTCTATCGTCCGTAACCTACGAATCACAATTATTTCCATTCGGGAAGCAAGCCAAAATAAGGGCTTGATGGTCGTGTCCGTAAGTACATGTAGTCATAAATGGATAAGATTATTAGTCGCTTGGTTACTAGGTAGCGTCACGGTTTTACCAGATCTGCTTCACCTTCAGAAATCCCCGGATTGCCAACTTGCCACACCCAGTCTGCAGCAACCGCCGTTGTGCGCTAATCTTCATGAACGGCCGTGATCAGTCTTGGCGCAATGCGGCGTTACCCCAACATGTATTTTGTATAAACCAAAGAATTATTTCTGCAGAGAGAGAGCAGCCTCTCAATTTCTACAAATGGAACTAGTAACATGACGTAACAGAGTTCAGATGCACACTATCGCACATATCTCGGATATAGCGCTATCAATACGAAAGCTTCGGACGCAGCTAAGAGGAAGGTTATGTGCTATTGCGTGGGCGCATTTTGAGGACTCTAGTAAATGACCCCAAATCCCCATGTAAAAAATGACTTTCTGGTCTGCAATTGAAGTGTTGTCTACAAAAAAACGAACTCCGTGATTTTTTAATTTTTTTAATTCGCATAGTGGGGGATGGAGTCCAGTTGGATCCACTCGGCACGGCAGCCACTGATTGGCCTAGTGTACCTGCCCCAGCGCCACTTTGTCCACCACAAATCTCACTTGACCAGACCCGGGATCGAACCCTGGCCGCCGCGGTGGGAAGCCAGCGACTAACCGCTTGAGCTATGACGCGGTCATAACTCTGTTGTTTTAGTCCGCAAGCAGACTATACCGACCTAACGACCGCCGCTTGTCGGCGAAGTTAATGCCAACTTTAGCGGATAGAGGGTGTCGCGTGGTCAGCTCAACGAATCCCCACGGCCGTTAATTTCGATTTTCTAGGCCGGAGCCGCTGTTTCCTTGAAATAGCTCTTCAGTTATCTTCACGAGGCTGAGTGGACCACGTTCCAGACCCACTACTTCTCAGAAAATCTAGTAGAGCCGGGAATTGAACCCGGACCTCTGGATCTGTAGCCAGGAACTCTACCCACTAGACCTCAGAGGCGGTCATTGTTGTGGACACTTGACCAGTTTCGGTCTACTCCATTCATTTGGTCACGAATCTACCTGCCTAACCAGATGCTTGCATTTGATTGTTATCGGTCCTCAGGTGGATGGAAATACTGTGTGCAACTGTTTGGATTCTTTTGGCTGCCTGATGTGCTTATTACCACCATTTATTGAATTCTGTGTAATGTGTGAGGCCGTTAACAAGTCTGTATTGCTGTCTTGTTCACCGATGTATAAAATTACTAAGAAGTCAATTGAAATGGTTTTGCTTCCAATCGATTCTCTTTCAATAATCTTTCGTTCTTCCTTTCTTTCTTTGTAATGCCCAGTTGCCGATTCAAGTCAGTTTATTACATATTACTAATTTCATTTTGCTTAGCTGTGGTCTAGTGGTCAGAGTTCCTGGCTACAGATACAGAGATCCGGGTTCGATTTCCGACCCTACCAGATTTTCTAAGAATTAGTGGGTCTGGAACGAGGATAATTGAACTATTTCAAGGAAAATTTCGGCTTCGGTCTAGAAAATCGAAATTAAAGGCCGTGGGGATTCGTTGCGCTGACCACGCGACACCCTCTATCCGCTAAAGTTGTCACTAAGTTCGTCGACAAGCGGCGGTCGCTCGGTCGGTATAGTTCGCTTGCGTACTAAAACCACGGTGTTTGTGTGTGTGTCTCTGTCTGTCTGTCTGTAATGTTTCGAGACACGATTCTTGTCTTGGCCGCTTGCAGCTCAACAGATCACAAGGACATGGTCGACACCCGACTGCCCTAGATAAGCGTGTCCTGCCGTAGGTAGTTCCCCGTCTCTTATCAATAACCTCAGTATTTTAGGACGTTACGTGTTTGTCTTAGCCATCAGGTTGCTGTAGCAGCAATTAGTTACATGTGTGAGCGTATTAGGAGCGGTCGAATATCGAAGTACCGCATGTCCTTCCTCGGTATTTCTAAGCGAATACCGGGATATTTTCACATAGGCCACGACAAATTCGTCTTACTTCGTATCCACGATCTCTGATCATCTTCCCATATCATTCTACAGAATAAGCTTTTCAGTTTAATACAACTCCTATATGAACTTTCATTAAGTCGAGGTTTTCTGTCCGAGTCGCGAATTACCACATCGTCCACCCAACACACTTGGTTAGCTATGTCAGTAACCGTTCCATCTCGTTACTTATTTATCTGTAATCCTATTAGCTCCATGGAGCGGAGACGTCCTTGAGAAGACAATAAGCATTCAGCTAGTCATGAAATTCCCCCGCCTTTTATGAAACCAGAAGGCCTGTTACCTTCACAATTATTGTCTACTGTGATGTGACGTGGTGCACTCTCGTAAATAAGTATTAACGTTTCGAAGGAACGTGCTGTTTCCTTCTTCCGGGTACGTCTATCAACTGATTGAACGGTTAAAATCGGGACACACACACAAAGCACAGACAGCACGAGGATATCATAAGCATACGGGTTTTCCTTAAGGACGTAAAGTAGGCTAAAATACTATTAACGCATATAATGAATTTATTTAGACGAAAAAGTAAAACTCACAGATTTGTTATAATAACTGCCGATTTAAGTCATGCATGGCATTTCAGAATATTTTACGAACATGGCCTCACTAATTGAGGGACTGGCTGGCGAGGATCTGTCTAATTTATTCTGCGCATCGTGCAAGTAAAGCAATTTAATGCCCTAGAAATATTGATTTCGAACACATCAGGGGCGTTTTAAACAGTTCGGGCCGATAGATAAAAATGTAAGCCTACATTCTCTAGGCTATGACTGGGCAGAATTTCGCACTGGAAGTGCCACTTCTATAGTCTCAATAAATCCTTGCCTGCATGTTTAATTTAATAGAGGTGCGCATAATAGGTAATAAGAAAGTATAAAATACAGGCTTTTCTTACGTTAAATGCAGATTGAGGCTCAAATACTAATTTTTACTTCAGAATTTACCCCAAGTTATACAAATTATACAATTGTATCAGCATCATTATGGCTGTGTAGCCCTTTGTTGAGCCTTGGCAGCTTTTTTCAATTTCTTGAGCCTATGCACAGTCGGTAGGACTCCTTGGACGTGGGATCAGCCCGTCGCAAGGCTGCTACCTACACAGGAAAAACAAACACAGAATAAAAGCACACAATACAGACATCCATGCCTTAAGTGGGATTCGAACCAACGATATCAGTTTTTGAGCGAGCGAAGACAGTCAATGCCTTAGACCGCGCGGCCACTGTAGTCAGTAATATACAATTTTACAATCGTGAAAATTTAAGAATCAAACACATTTCCAAAATAATAGTGATCAGAAATATACTTGGAAATATACCTTTCAATTAATAAGTTGAAGCAGACTTACACTGCAACTGCTAACCTTCAATACAAGACCAAATGATCGCCTGTAATTTGACCTGACGGGATTCAGCGCCGAGAAGGCAGGTTCACGCGAGAAAGTACGAGTAGGTAGAATTAGAGAAGGATGCTATATGGAAGGCAGTTCTTCTTAACTCTGGGAACTTTTCGTCGCTCCTCAGGTTCCATAAACAAATTTCAGAAATATCTGTAAATTATCTTGAACAGAAATGTTACTGTTTTCGCCTGCATAGGAGAAGTACTCGGAGAAATCCCACCCCAGCGCCACTTTGTCCACCACAAATCCCACTTGACCAGACCCCCTGGGATTGAACCCGGGCCGCTGCGGTGGGAAGCCAGCGACTAACCGCTTGAGCTATGGCGCGGCCGAGAAGAGAAATAGTTACACAGCTTTGGTGAGAAAGAATAAAGGAGACTATTAGGAAGACCTAGACTTAGGATAATACTAAGATGAATCTTATAGAAATAGGATGGGGTGGTATAGACTAAACTGATCTGGCGGAGGATAGGGGTCAGTGTACGTCTATTGTAAACACGGAGATGAACCTTCGGGTTCCGTAAAATGCTGAGAAATTCTTGAGTAGCTGAGCGACTAGCGGCTTCTCAGGAATGATTTAGCTCCATGTAGTTCGTTAGTTAGTTACTGCTTATATGAAATTAAATGATGTGAGGCCGAGATGGGCCCAAATGTCATGAAGTTCTTGCCAAATTTCAGTAAAACTGGTCAGACGGTTCCGTAGTTGAAAAGGGTTTACACATAAAGATAACATGAAAATATCATAAGCCAACTTTTTCCCTTGAGAAAGTAGGCTATGAAGAGATATTACCTATGCCGAGGTAACAAGAGTTCAAATAATGCACAGCACAGGGCCGATGGGATAGCAAAACAGGTCCAAACAAGATCTCACCTTTGCTAATTATCGTTAATCCTTTAAATACTTAGAGAAAGTGATAGAGAAGAAAGTGGGAGGAGGGATGTGAGATACGCTACATTTAAGGGTGGGGAGAACAAAGATTTTCCGACTCCGAAGATTTCCGGGCAGTGCCCGCTGGTCCTTCTGGTAGAGTCACGTTAGCTAGAGGGTAAAGCTTTAGAAAGTGAAAAAAGGTAAAAAGGTGGGATGTGGACTTTGTTAAGAGCAGAAGAGAGAAGTTGAGTAGGGACAGTATTGTATGTGATCAGGATTAATCTTTATATTGACGTCTGAGGGCCTGCTTCTGCCGGTTTCTTGCTCAGCTTACCCTCCGACCCTGAAGAAGGAGGCCGTATATTTCTCTGAAACGTCCTCTCACTTTCTCCGAACCAGACAGCATAAGAACGGAAGGGCCACAATCTTCCTAGTCACCGCCCTATCTATCTATAGCTCTACAGCCCTTTATGGACCTTGGCCGCTTTTTCAGTTTCTTAATCTATACACAGTCGGTAGGACTCCTCGAATGGGGGATCAGTCCGTCGTAAGGCCGTTACTTACACGCAGAACAACACAGAATAAACACACAGATATCCTTGCCCTGAATGGGATTCGAACCCACGATCCCAGTGTTCGAGCGGGCGAAGGCGTTTCATGCCTTAGACCGCGCGGTCACTGTGATCGGCAGTCAGCGCCTGACGAACCCCAAATCCTATTACCACGTCAGTGCATGTGGAACTGGGACTGGGATTCGTCTTAAGTACCACCTCGTGACATTTTGAGAATCCGTCTTCCGCTTAATGTCACGGTGAGCGGAATAACCCACCGGATATCAAATACTCTACGCTTTCATTAACGGGTTCTATTTGCATTATTCCTTCGCACGTCGGTCATGGCGGACTGATTAGTAAGCATAATGGTCAATGCAACACAGTTTCTCTCGGGAAACTGAACCGGCAGAGATATAGATTGGGGAGGATCAGTGCTAAAATTGTTCTTGGCAATCTAGATCATGAAGATGTTGGTTCAGAATCGAGGACAATTGCAAACTTCTATATGGAGGGATTGAATCTTCAGGCTCTTAAGAAAATAAAGACATTTGTTGGGCAGTTCAATATACATTCCATGTGCTAATGAATTTGTGTTATATCAGCAAGCAGTGTGTTTTGTTTTTATTGCGGACTTAAGTCTCCGGATTTGAACTTCCAACAATGCATAACCATGGTAACTTAGGGTTAACATAAGTGACTGTGACGTAAAACCTGAAACGGATTTTAACAAGAATTTTGTCATATGTCAAAAGTTGCCGGTATTTAATAAATATAGTGACGGGGACGATTCTTCTTCCGTTTGTTAAGAGGAACCTCTAAGAATCCGTACACTGAAAATATAAACATAAGGGACTGGTGCTTACGCACGTAAATAAGAAATGACGAGTTCTCTTCTTTTTCACACAACAGCCCGAATCTGTGTTGCGTTGAGACACGTAGGCGGTGATTCTGTCGGAAGCCACTGTTTTCAGCAAGTAAATACAAAACCGTATATCCGCGCCCAGATCGGGGTTCGAACCCGCAATTTATATGTGTAAGCCGTGTAAGACTGCAGGATCGACAAGGAAAGTTAAGGGACTGTAATGGATTAAAAATGCCGGTCACGGTAGCCGAGCGGTCTTAGGCATGCGCTGTCTTCGCTCGCTCGGAAGCCGGGATCGTGGGTTCGAATCCCACTCAGGACATGGATGTTTGTGTGCGTTTTTCTGTGTTTGTGTACAGGTAGAGGCCTTGCGACGAGGTGATCACCCTCCCAAGGAGTCCTACCGAATGTGTAAGATCTAGTAAACCGAAGTGAAACGGAGAGTTTCATGGAGGTAGGCCTAGGCCCAAATGGGGGCTGTAGCGCCACAGAAAAAAAAAGGATTAAAAATGGGAAATAAACAAGGTCTTGTACACGCATCCACAGGGTTGGCGTCAGAAAGGTGCATGATACGTGTCTATTGCAAAATCGAACATTAGGTGGACTACATTTTTGATGGCTCACACTTCAGAGACAGATCGAGTATTATTTTACTAGGTCAGTCAGCTCTCTGCTGCTGTGCTTCCGGTAATTATGATAGTGGAATGGTTGCCATGTGCCTGTATTCGCATTTAATTCTAGTAACACCAGTAACGTAGCCGATGGCCATGCCATAGCTCAAGCGGTTAGTCGCTGGCTTTCCACCGCGGCGGCCCGTGTTCGATCCCGGGTCTGGTAAAGTGAAATTTGTGGTGGAGAAAGTGGCGCTGGGGCGGGTTTTCTCCGAGTATTTCGGTTTCCCCCGCCAATCTTAATTCCACCAAATTCTCCATCATCATAATCACCTGGGGTAGGCTACAATAGACCAATCAGTGGCCGCCGTGCCGAGTGAACCCAGCTGGACTCCACCCCCCCACTAAGCGAAACGTAGACGATGTCAGTGGCCATGCGGTCTAAAGGGGCCCATACACGTACGAGTCTGGCTCGCGAGTCCGACTCAGCTCAGGTGCCAATGAGCCAAACTCGTCCGTTAGTGGGTCGCAAAGTTGGGAGTCAGCTCATGCGTTTGTGGTAAAATTAATCCGAGCCAGACTCGTACGTATATGGGCCTCTTAAGGTAAGAACTCTCTTCGCTCGCTCGAACGCTGGGATCGTGACTTCGAATCCCACTCAAGACATGGATATCTGTATGTGCATTTATTCTGTGTTCGTGTTGCCCTATGTTGAGGTAGCGACCTAGCGACCCATGTCTTGTATTTGCCATTTTATCGTCAGTGTAGACCTAGCAGCTAAGCTTACCTTACGTGAGGAACCCTCAAGCTTTGTACTACCAGAACACCCTAAAATATTATACCAATTAAGCTACCTCCTTACATAAAACTATTCATATGTTATAATTAATGAGAGTGTTACCTAGCACATTTGCGTTTATCGGCGTTTGTCCAAAGCTCATGTATTAAATCTTACTGCTTGCCAAATGCATGCGTGGGTACAGCTATAAAGTAAAAGTAAAGCTATCCCTGTTAGCAGGCCGTGAAGGCCCATAGGGTTGTGAGACGTTGAGGGTCCCACATTATCTAGACAATCGGCTCACAGATGGCAGTAAGGTTGTCAGCCTTACGCGCCGGCCGCCCTTTACCCCCAGGATACCACTATAGCGTTAATAATTCTTGAGAACTCCGCGAGTTACAGTTTGAGAAACTTTGCATTGTGTTGTCATTATTAGTTCTCCATTTCCCGAGTGGTTACGGGCTGGACGGCCGAGGAGTCGGGGGTTTGAGTCGCGGTAGGCGCAAGACTTTTTCTTCTGCACGTCGTCCAGACCGGTTCTGGAACTCATCCAGCCTTTTATCCAGTAGGTATCTGGGGCTGTTTTTTCCGCGGGGCTGAAGCGACCTGGGCGTGAAGCTGAACACTTACCTCGAACTACCGCCGAGGTCAAGAATACGTGCATCTGTACATCCACACCCCCACAAGTCTCCATGGCGTAGTCCTTAATTAGTTAAGCATAGGGACTTCACATTTTCTTACCTGATGGAGTGTCTAGCAGCAGTGTCTTTCTAGGTTTCTCTTATTTTTTCTGTCTCTTTCCTTGTCTTCGTTATATAATTAGTCTTTCTTTTGGCTTTTCTTTAATCTGGGTTTCATTTTCTTCTTACTCTTCAATTTCTGTGTTCTTTCTTTTTTCTTTGTCTCTGTCTACACTGTTCCCACCTTTTCTGTCTTTCCTTTGTCCGTTTATGTCCTCCTTTCTTCCTTCACCCACTGCTTTCCCGGTTTTAAGGGGGGGGGGGAAGGAAAACCGAAGAACAGTGCTGTTTCTGTTGTCATGATGTCTGTGTACACTCATCTTCTACAAACAGCACCCCCACGCACTTCGACTGACGTAAGCTGCGGTTTGCGATGGGCTCTGCTTATCTGCAGGGTTGGTCCGTTCCGCCGAAGTCCTAACAGTGCATCGTCATTCATAACTTACCCGTGTAAAATCCGTTTTATACATTCGCCCTACCTCCCAGCTACGTAACCCAATCCCAAATGGTCCTGCTGCAAGATCTTTCTGACCTGAAAGTTTTACAGACATTGAACTTATAATTGATCGTTATTAATTGCTGTTTGATATTATGAATATTGTCTTATGTGTTTGCTCTGTGATTTTTCATAATACTTCGACTGTATTCATCTTTGTATTCTTTTTCTAACAAATCTTGAACCGTACGTCATGCGTCGAACAGTCAACTTTGCAGGAGAACTTACAGAAGGAAAGTCCTGTGTATTTAACAAAATCTCTCGTATGATGGGTTTCGTTTCCGTATGTTAAAAATAGTCTGTTAACTTTCTAATGGCGATGTCAGACTCTGCGTCACAAGATTTTACGATGACACATCCTCAAGAACGTTTCAGACACACCGTACCCTCACATCAGGGATACGATAGATAGAACACAATGAGGGAAAATAAAATTGCTTGCAGAATTTTACTTTGGAAATGGGGCAATAATGAAAGTGATATATCAGAAATCGGCTTTGAAGAAGTGACTGGCGAAGTGGTCAGTTGCTAAGAAACATTCTGAACCATGGAGCACAGAAGTCATCGCTTCGTATTTCTGCACCTCGACTCGAAATTCTTGGATGTCAACGAAGCCATTAGACTTGCAGCAAAACAGCCACACTGTACTGGTTTGTACGTTTCCGCGTGAGAGAATGTTTTAATCGGTTCCTTGTGCAAACACATGGTGAGTTGTTTGCGTCACAGGAAATGGTTGGGGGGTTTGGAGATGAGTGAAGTTTTGGTTCTAGCGACAGCTGCGGAATAAGGCACAGTCGGACTTCAGAAGTCTACAATACAGTCAGTCCAAAAAGTTAAGACCATGAGTTACCCAGAGTCTGAGCGGCCTCCGTAGCCTAGAGGTAACGTTCCCACCTCATGATTCGTAGTACGCGGGTTCAAATACCCAGCGGAGGTCGTCGAATTTTTAAGGGCGGAAAAATTCAGGGAACAAGTCCTCCGGGAGGGACTTTAAGCCGTGGGTCCCGTGTCGTAGCTTTACGGCACGTAAAAGAACCTCATATCTCCAAAGGAGGTCACTGAGCCAAATTAACGGACGTTTCCCGCCCAACAGCAGTCTCTAATACCTCTGGTAGATGGGGGAAGCATTATAGATACCTCTCAGCTAGTAGAGCCGGTCTCGCTGGCTGGACGGGACTGATGGTAAGCACCAGCACCGGTAGGATATAGAGACTGGTAGAAATCATAGAGGGAAGCACAATGGACGAATACAGGTCTCAGTGCATGGGGAAACCCACCCTCTCCAATAACTAACTAACTACCCAGAGTCTGTAACACATCATCGTCACAAAGGTGTTGGTCAGTTTTTTTTACTTCTTCCTGTGTAATTGTCTGATGGTCTCTCACATGATCTTCCGCCCACTATTTTATGTCATATAAGGCCGCTGGGAAGACCAAAGCGTAGGTGGGTGTACAATATTAAAATGGATCTTGTAGAGATAGAATGGTATGGATTGGATTGATTTGGCTCAGGACAGGGACCAGTGGAAGGCTCTTGTGAACACGGTAATGAACCTTTGGGTTCCATAAAATACTGGGAATTCTTGACTAGCTGCAGAATTGGCGGCTCCTCAGGAAGGGTTCAGCTCCGTGACTAAGAGTAAGTAAGGTCGTGTAGTCCTTCGAAAGTCAGTTGACGTTTCGGAGAAACATGTTTCCATTTTCAGAGTTGAAGAATAACCCAAGCAAGCTCACTTATCCCTTCATGCTGTTTTATTGTTTGGCTTACTCTTCAGTCCGGAAGATTCAGGCGACATGTACCTCCGAAACGTCAGCTGACTTTCAGCTGACTACATCCGAGAGGATGGCATTCTATTTTAATAGCCCAAAAGGAATTATTATTGGAGATTGTTCATGTAGAATGTGTTGCTATATAAACCAGGCGTATCATACTAATCCAGCAGTGTCTATGACTGTGAAGTAAGGGTAAAACTAAATTAGGGTCTTTTTTAGTTTCTTGGGGTGCTGTGAGATTTGAGTCCACTTGGTACGTCGGCCACTATCTGGAATATTGTACCGGCCCCGAATGATAAATTATGAATGTGGAGCAGTTAGTGCAATGAGAATTGGCAAGGGAAACAGAAGTATTCGGTGAAAACCTGCCGCGGTGCCATTTTGTCTACCACAAATCCCACTTGGCCTGACCTGTGCTCGCAGCCGGTCCGCCGCAATGAGAAGCCGGCTTTTTCAATTTTTCAATAGCAACGCGCACATATCTCTGTATTCTCTTGCTACCCAGTGTCAAACACCTTTGCATAGCTAAGTAGCTCTGACTTCTGTAGAATAAAAGTAGGATGAAAAGATATGTGCGGTTTAAATTATTAATAGCCACTCGTCTGGCTTTACGTGAGATAATGGGGGATGAGGTTACTGGGCGGGGAAAGGGGCCTAAATTCATAACCTGCCACCGGTCCCCCAGAAACATCACTGTGCCGTGATTAAAATATCCTTCGTATCAGCGCTCAGTCTTGTCCTTTTCGAAACAGCATTGTCCGACAGTGACATCGGCTCTGTCCGCCTCGAAACTGCATCAGCCGACAGTTTCGTGTCAGCCAGGCGCATTGCGAGTTGTATGTTTTATTTACGAGAGCGGTTACATTACCACAGTGTTCCTGGTTGCGTTTATACTCCTGTAGTGAAGATCTGACGGTTGGGTTGACCTCTTCCGCCAGAATTGTGAGTTGCTATGTCACGCGCAGGCGGCGTCAGGATTCATTGGATCATGGTCATACTGCAGTGACTAATGGTCAATGGGCGTACATGCACACATCGAAAGTTGTGTCCGGTGTTAGAGAGACCATTCCTGTAATGACAGAAAAGTTATCTTATTAAAGGGGCTAGCCTGACCGTCATATGTAGTATTTATAGTCATGTTCTGATAGTATTCGAGAAAGAATTCCCGCAAAATGACCGTAAGAGATTTTGTCCTTTAAAGTTCCGGTCACTCCTCTTTATGGAACGCACAACTGTCGGTATCAACAAGACGGATAGTTGAGTGTGAACTGTGAAATGTTAAAAGTCAGGGAAAGAGTAACTGAGGTACTCATGAAATTTTTCGATAACGTACTTTCAGTTTTCAGAAAAACTAGCCCATTTGAATAGGAATTACAAATTAAATCAAATTAGGATTGTGTTCATTTTATATTAAGCTATTTCTATAGTGAATAAAACCAAAAGCTGTTCCTTGTTGGCAGCTGGTAACAAGCATGACTGGAATATTCATATTAAAGGAAACTGTGTTCTAATGATTACATCGTATTCCGTTAATGTTACGGTGCTGAAATTAAAGACTGAATATATAACTCGGATATGGAGAAAAGAAAAGTATACAAAATATTCTTGGATAATGTGACCACATGGAACACAAAAAATAACTCCGTGGTTTCAGCCCGCAAGCGAACTATACCGACCGAGCTACCACTGCTTGTCGGCGAAGTTAGTGACAACTTTCGAAGTAGCTTAGGATTCCCATTGGCGGCTTTGGCAGTAGTGGTGATATTTAAATTTTATGTCTTACCATCTGAGTGAAGTTACGCCTTAGATCCTGGACACAGCGCAAGAAATTAATTTTCGTCTTTGTAAAAGAAATGTGTTAGGAGTCAGGTTTCAGCCAACTGCAGAGCCATGTGTGGTGAAAACAATCGACTTGACGGTTCTCACGAGTAGCGTAACTCAGACCGAGAAGACCGAGATGAACATCTCCATTGACGTCAGCGCCATATGCCGCAGAGGGATATTACGGTAGTCATCTTGTGACCAGGTTTTCCTCAGAGATATGCTTCGTTTTATGAAATGCTAATGAAGGCTGTTAATTGCTTAGAATTATACGTATTTCGAGCGGCCTAGAAACATTTAAAACAAAATTGACTTTATAATGCGTAAAGCCATAACATTTTAACATTCTGAATTGTATTTACAGCATGTAAATACTTCAGCCAATGTTATAATTATTAGAGAGATGGATATTGTTTCGATTATATGATAATAGGAAATCGAGAAAAACGAATACTATTTAACAACAAAATATATGTAATAATTTACGTATGTATTTATGTGAATACTAATGAAAGCACAAATAATTTCGCTGTAATTTTTCATAAAATAAAGGCTACTATTATTGAAATAATGACATTTATCCACACGAATCTAACAGATGGCCCGTGCTTCATATGGCCTGAGTGTGTCAGTGTAGGGGTTTGTACGCCTTCTTCGTGATCCACATCTCCCAAGATTCGCATCTCACGTGTCAGGGATCGACAACTGACATCTCTTCTAATAGAATCTCAATATAGTTCCTGTTTTAACAGACTGACAGTCAAAGAATGCATGAAATGTTTTCGTCTATCAGACTGATCTCTATCCGAACTGTCCGCCATCTTGTATTGCTATACATAGTCCTCCCCATTGTAGTAGGAATGAATTCTTGAACACTGAAAATTCGAAATATTTAAATGAAATTGAAATTAAAAAAATACATAAAACTCCAATGCCAGTTTTGGTTATTTTGAGGATTCCGCCAGGCACATTAAAATTAGCCGTGACCACTTCTGTGGCCTGGCCTTTTTCATGCTTGTTAATCATTCGGTCAGTGGAAACTGTGTAACAGAAACACTTAACATGCACGGTACGAGTTTATAAATCGACATTTTCTATGTAGATGATAGTTATTTTGTGTCTTCGGTTGACATCTGCAGCTGGAAGTCAGAAGCCTTTGCACCATTTTCTTATATGAGTTCCTCTGTTGTCATGGAGAGAAGAGTTTCAGACTTATTCTGGTAAAGTTCAGAATACTGGACTTGACGACTGTGCTAATTTTGGCAGTGTTACGTAGGGTTGTGTTGAAACACTACGGGAAGTTATATTCAGAAACAGTTTGAACTTTTTAACAGACTTTACACAGGATTATTTTTGTTATTTGCCGTTCGTTTTAACTAGTGTTGCAGCGTGTAGACAAATGTTTGTACATCTGAAATGACGTAGAATGAGATAGTACCGTTGAAAACGGCCAAAATTTCGTACTAAAAATTTGTGTTCTGTTAATGTTACTGATTTATTTTCACAGATAAGCCCTATGCATGTTGACCATATATCTATATTGTGACAAAGTTTGGAGCCCTTTATGATTTTGTCGTGCTTACATAACTGATTATGTTGTACTGCAGAAACAGACCGAAACATATAAACAGGAGTAGAAATATATGAATTGTTAAATATATTCTTTGCTATTTTACATAATTAATCATGACATACACGGTGTGTCTAGGATCCGTTAGGACTCTTTTTTTCTCTCTTTTTAATTTTTGCACTGCGATGTCATCTGTGGGCGACTTGTGGCGTTAAGATTCTTGAAGTTTCAGCTGTGGATGTCTATAATTTCAAAGCGTAAGCATCGCTGTATCATGTGTTCTGACCTTGAATGTAACAGTACTGTTCTGACGATCGTCGGAAAATGGCGGTTGAACGAGAGCCAACATCAAATTTTGTTTGAAGTTAGGCAAAACAGCCGGAGAAGCGTACGAAATGATGAAAAGTGTGTACGATAGTGATTGTTTGAGTCGCTCTAACATTCTTCGATGGTATGCTGTATTTCGTGACGGCAAGGAGGACACTCAAGACGCTCCACGTGCATCAAAGCCTAGAGCAAGTCGCACTGAAGAAAGTGTGAAGAAAGTGACCGAAATCCTTGGATCAGACATGTGTTTCTGCAAGACTTATCGAGGAGCTTTTGGGAATACCAAAAAGTACTGTGCATCAAATTTTGACCGAGGATTTGGGCAAACGGAAGGTCTATGCGCGGTTTGTACCGCACGCGCTGTCAGGCGATAAGAAACATGCCAGAGTGGAACACTGCAAAGACATGTTACGGCCGGCCCAAAATGATACAAAATTTACAAAATCGATTGTTACTGGTGACGAGACATGGTGATTTCGATATGAGCCTCTCACAAAGCTGCAGAGTGCAGCGTGGTTGAGCCCAAAGAAGCCGAAACCAAAGAAAGTTCGTATGCAAAAGAGTAGAGTAAAGACACTGCTAACCGTTTTCTTCGATTCCAAAGGAATCATTCAGAAGGAATTTCGGCCAGAAGGTCAAACAGTGAATTCTGATTATTATCTCGGAGTCCTCAATCGTTTGAGGGCGAGAATTCTTCGAATTCGACCTGCATATCGAGAGCAAGGTTCCTGGTCGCTCCTCCACGACAATGCCCCACCCCATAAATCGAAGATCGTGCCAGATTTTTTGGCCAGAATAGGGATCAGAGACCTTGATCATCCTCCGTATTCGCCAGATTCGACTCCAGTAGATTTCTGGTTGTACCCAAAAGTTAAGTTGGCGATGAAAGGAAACTGTCACGACACCATCCAGGACATCGAAAGGGAATCTACCGCAGTTTTAAATGCGACTCAACAAAAGGAGTACAGTGACTGTTTTCGAAAAATTTTCAATCGATTCCACCTATGTATTGATGCAGAAGGAGACTACTTTGATTACAAAGAGTGAAATTTTGAAAATAATTCACGTCTTGTATTTTTAATGAACACAGTCCTAACAGAACCTGGACACACTGTATACTTCTGACGCGCATTTTGTAACCGTTCAGTTGCATTTTGTTTATTTAGGTTATCGCCGATCAAAGTGGCCGCGCGATCTAAGGCATGAACCGTTTTCGCCCGCTCGAACACTTGGATCGTGGGTTCGAATCCCACTTGAATGGTTGTCTGTGTGTTATTCTATGTTTGTTTTGTTTTATGTGTAAGTAGCGGCTTTGCGACGGGCTGATCCCCCACCCAAAGAGTCATACCGACTCTGTACAGATTAAGAAACTGAAAAGGCAACCAAGGTCCACAAGGGCTGTAGTGTGTAATGTCGCTGATATGCTGTCTGTGGACTAGAAATGTCAATGGGGAAGAAAGTGGGGGGAAGGCGTGCAACTGCTGTGCTCACAAAGTGAAGGAGTGGGGACCGTAGCGGTTGACGTCCCTGTCCCGCAGACAGTAAATGTTGTGGATGTGTATCTGAAAGACGTAGGCGCACGCTACTCTCAACGGCCTTCATTATTTTTGATTGCGGTATGCTTTTCTGTTATCATTTATGTAACGTAATGCTTAATTGACTCTTATTTATTTGTGATTTTAATTATGCTCTCAGCAGCATGTTAGTGAATAATGGATTGGAAGGGATACGGAAGGAAGCCATCGTTACAGAATTTGGGGTAGTATCTGGATATTTGCCTGGAGGGACTGAAGGAAACCGCGAAGAACCTGTCAGGAGATCAGTCCTCCGGACCAAGCTATTATCCAAGGGTCAGTGGAATACAAGCAGAAGCGCTATCCAGTAGGCCGCGACGCTCGGCGATGTTTCATCATCGTCATCTTTTGATCAGTTACTAAAACCAGTTAAATACGTAGCTATGCATTCTTTCCAACAGAAAGAAAGAAAATAACCAACGCCAGTGTTTCACTTACAGAGTAGGTGCAGGTGTACTGTTGCAGAGTTAGTCACACTTCCTAGTGCCAGTTATTTCATTTCGTGTTTTGTTAAAGTGTTCGCCATAGTGAGAAATGTTTCGAACAAACGCCTTGAATTATAATGAGAGGTATATTTTATTTTACTTGCACATGTCTTTGTACGATAAGCCGTTTCGGAAAATATTGATAGAGTTCAATTTCTGCGTCACGTAAAACTCATTTTATCGATACGAAGCATGTATAATCGACTTCCGTTTAGGAGTGTTTGAAATGGTATGATTTTCCCGAGTTCCGTGAGGACCGCTTCTGTGATCTAGTGGTCAGAGTTCCTGGCCATAGATCAAGAGGTCCCGGGTTCAATTCCCGACGCCACCGGATTTTCTGAGAATTAGTGGGTCTGGAACGGGCTCCACACAGCCTCATGAGGATAACTGAGGAGCTATTTCAAGGAAATAGCAGCTCCAGTCTAGAAAACCGAAATTAACGGCCGTGGGGATACGTTGCGCGGACCACGCGACACTCTCTATCCGCAAAAGTTGGCACTAACTTCGCCGACAAGCGGCGGTCGCTCGGTCGGTATAGTTCACTTGCGGGCTAAAGGCCACGGAGTTTGAGTTTTGTGCAAGCGTTGGGGTAGAACCCTAAAGTATTCTGTGTCCACTTCATTCAGTATTAATTTCAGACCTTCTTTCATAGTTATCCTCCCATTTGACGCTAGATAGCTTATGAAGTTGAAAACGCTTCGTTATCAAACCCATAGTTAAACAGGTAATAAATATGATAAATAAAGTGACGGCTTGATAAAGGAAAGACACTAATGTGTCTAGATTGGTTGTGGAGCCCTTGTACATTTTAGCATAATATTGCGTTTGCACCAAAAAGATGTTTTAAAATAAAAATGTTGTCTAATTAAGACGATTTATATGCCGAAACATTTTGTTTTATGAGTAATAATTCTCAGAAATTAATGGAATAATAAGAGAAACCTCAACACGTAGGACTACCGTACATATATTGCATGTATTGAGTACTTTATAATAGGCCTAGAGATCCTTTATTTTAGACCATGACTTAGGCTTACATGCAATAACAAATTCTTCCGTCAAATAACGAATACTTACATATTTCAGAAATTTATTAAGGAAATTAAAAACACCCCGAAATTTTCTCGAAGAGAATTGCATACACATCAAGTTCAGAGTTATACTTGGTATTACGAGTATTATCATCTTCGTCAAAACTGTTCGGAACAACTTGGAGCAGTTAAATTGCCAAGATGCGAGAACTCAGTGGGAACTGTGTGTTGTCATACGGGTTGCAGCATTCCAGTTTGGTTTACCAAACAGATCTTCAGCGAGCCCATGCTTGTTGTAGAGTTTTGTGCCATGTTCAGAGTAAAAAAAAAAAAGAAGAAGAAGAAGAAGAAGAAAGAAGAAAGATTGTGTTTCCGTTGAGGGAATAATAAAAGGTACTTCGCAACCGTGTGTGTCATGTAGCGTAAATTAACTTCTTGTCATGTCTCGTATTGTCCATATTTATTTACAGGTTTCGTTTTGTTCTGAGGCAAATCAGCAACCGTAACACGAAATGTATTGTTTTCTTGGAAGTAGGAACATAATTTCTAAATAAAGCTACATTTAAATGATATGTGAGCCTTTAATTAACGTGTCTGCAAAACATAAAAAGCTTCAGCTTACGATGGCAGGAATTCAATTTTTTTCGCCAGATCTTCTGGTAACTTGGAGTGTACCTTCATTTTAGAAGTAATAAAATATTTATATAGATTTTCAACACAAAACCTCGTATCGCTGTGTAAGCTCCGAATGGGTAATCCAGCACAATTCAGTTCACTTGTTCAGCTGCAACAGTAATACTGTGACAAGAATATTACTAAAGGCGAATGTGGTCTCACTTGTTCCAGATGCCCCAGACAGTACCTTCAGCAGGCTTCAGTCCTCCCTGCGATTACACCAACTTCGCAGCAGACAGCTTCGACCTGTCGCTGCTGCCCTCTGACAGCGAAGTGCCGTACTCACCCACGAACCTGCAGCAGCTGATGTCCTTGTACTGTGACCCCACAGGATCTCCTCCGCCCATGTTCCCGGAATTTTTGGACGACCTGCAGGTCCTGAAGACGATGAGCCAGCACAGCAAGTCAAATAGTCCCGAACAGTTTCCGTATCAGCAGCAACCAGTCAAGGAAGAGCCCTTGTACCTCCTACATCAGGAGTATCCAGCCCCGCCACAATCATCGCAGCCTTCATCCCCTGCGGGGTCCACTGCTTCATCCACATCATACACCAACAACCCTTCTCCATATCAGCATTGTCCCTCTCCCTCATCAACCCACACCATCATCAAACATGAACAGACAATAGACCTGCAGGAGATTCTCCAGGAATCCAGACTCCTTCAGGAGTCCCTTGGCACTGGCAGTCAAATAGTCAAGAAAGAGCCCCAGAAAATGTCACACGAGTGCGTTATGTCCAACACTGCAGCCTCTGGACAAAGCTCAAACCTCGTCAAAGCCCCTGAGAAGGCGAGCGCTGAGAGAAAGCCTGGAGACCACCAGCTACTCCGGGAGGTCCTTAGGGACATGAGCTTTCAGAGGAAGTATAACCTTAAGCCCTTTGACTTCGATGGATTGGCCGCATCGGGCTTCCTTGCGGGCACAGATGTGAGGGTCAAAATGGAGTCGGAGGAGGCTGGGGCATCGTGCAGTGTCGCGAAAGGCGAGGAGGGTTCAACCCTGATGAATATCGAGCCCGTACTGTCACTCGCGATCGAGCAGATCAGGGAGGACATCAGCAACACCTGCAATGTGCTGGGCATCGCCTCGGGTGAGTAACAGGTCATCTTTTGCTGGATAAGAAGGAAAGTTGCGAAGTTTTCCTTATCTTCTCCTTTCACTTCTTATTTCTTCGTTTCTTAATCAGTCCTCTTCTACACTTAGTCAACTGAGTGCTTCTTTATATTTAATTTAATCGTTCAGATATTGGTGGGGTAGCCCTTGGAGTAGAGGATTGATTGTCTTCATGGATTTCATAATTTAATGCCAGTGCCGACTTCAAGAGCCTCTTCCTAGCGTCTGTTTGGTCTTCCCCATAATCTTTGATCTGCAGTGTACATTTCCATTGAAACCATTCTGTATACAACGTGTTATTATCAGAGCACTGTATAAGTGCAATGACGAAAAACTTCCTTCCCATGAGTGTCAATTTGAAAGACTAGAAACCTTGCGTAGATGCAGGCCAAAAGATAAGAATGAAAGCCGTATTTTTGCAACAGATTTTACGCTCAGCTTTAAACGACAGAACGATTAGAGTTAATTAAATGGTTTTTAAAGGATTTTCCACTTTGTTTTGAAGGATAAAAGAACGCCAACGACAAGCTTTCCATTGTTTCTTAGCCAGCAGCTCTCAATATCTAAACATGTGTGAAAGTAGCAACTCGAGGGAAACTTTCCATTCTTTCATGGTTAAGTCGATTTCCAGATTTACTTTTTAAAAATGTTTGTTTTTTGACAAATGTCAAACATGTCACAATATGTTCTCCTGAAAAGGGGCTTGCCATTCCCTGTGTGTGCGGTCACGAAGAACCGGAGCCGTGCGAGGAGGTGAACAGACTTTATAGAAACCAAGAATTCGAACATCGCTAAACGTATTCCTGTTGTCCATGTTAAATCGAAAATCTGTTACCTGCATTTGATAACATTAATGTTGCATGATACCGAAAGTAGGTTAGCTGTGCCCTCATACTTTCATATATCTTGAAAACGATTGTTGAATTCTTTTTTAAGGAAATGAATTTCTTCCTCACGTGGTTTAGCATCAGTGGGCTTCCCGTTCTCAGAATTGGGAAGTGTGCCGTATTGTGCCTACCCTCCCTCCCTACTCTGCCGTCACAGTGCCGGCAGTCTTTCTTTGGGCAGCTTAACTATAGTTTAACCAGACTTGGCTACAACTTCTTAACGTCGTCATACAAATGTGCACCAACATTGGTCGCTTTGAGCGGCTCTTTCGTCCATTTTTAGCATAAAAGAGGGTAACGCTGTCCCAGTAACAGGCCGTGAAGGCCCATAGGAATGAGTCGGCTCATAGGTGGCGCAGGTAAGGTTGTCCGCCTTACGCGCCGGCCGCCCTTGGCCCCAAGGAATATTCTTGGTGAAGAAAGCAGTCTTCTTGGGATTTGGCACTATGTATATGTGGTGTTAACCGACGTTTCGGAGGAATGTATCGCCTCCATCTTCAGGGTAGAAGAAAAAATAAATCCGCAAGTGAAGAGACCGTGAGAACCGGCAAAACTCTTCGCTTGCGGATTTCTTATATTTTTTCTTCTACCCTGAAGATGGAGGCGATACGTTCCTCCGAAACGTCGGTTAACACCACATATACACGGTGCCAAATCCCAGAAGACTGCTTTCTTCATAGTCACCGCCGTGAAAGCCTCAAATCTTAGAATATTCTTGGTACTCATTTCTGTTAGATTTCTGTTAGAGGCTGAGTCGCCCTCAGCGCGAACGCGAATTCTTTAGCTGTCTCTTTGACAGCTCACGTCGGTAATACGAATGGTCCAAAAGTCAGTTAACGTAAAACATTCTCTCAGAAGAACGAGCATGTTCAAATTTAAAACTTCCATTCAATGTAAAGAACGGTATCACAGCGTTGTGAGTTGTGCAATGAACATGGAGGATCTCATTTCGAACAATTTCTGTAAATTCAGTACGTAACAAAGAAGTATTTTAGTGTACATTTTACAAATAAGTTAACTGACTTTTAGGCTCCTCTGGATATGACCTTTCAACATGGGAAATTATAGGTTTCCATCAGAATATAGATCAAAGGTGAGGCATTTGTTTTCTGTATTAAGCTTAGTACCAAAGGGTCACAATCTTGTCTGCATAATTTAATAAATAACTCAGTTCAATTAGTTGAGAAGAAGACTGGTCACGTGATTGGCTTCTTAGATGACGGAACTTCGTGGAACGCTTAAACACCGAACAGCAAGAGCTATCAACTGCGATAGTCTGTTCTGAACAGAGGAGACGCCACAGTTGCATTAATTTCACAACCTTTGTAAAAGAAGCGCATAAAATGACACGTTTGCGTAGCATAGCAAGGTATTATGAATTGAAACCACAAATTTACATTGTACAAATGTCTCTTCTAAATATTACTTACGAAAATATCACTTTTCATGCGTCAGTTTGCTTTGGATATTATGTTGAATAAACAGATATATCTTTTGATGACGCAGTAACATTTTTAATGTAGTTTTTCCTTCCCCTCCCCTCCCCTCTTCTTAAGAAAGTAATATAGTAGAACTAATGCTTTCACAAGCAGACACGATGACAGGCCCACCTAATCTGCATTCCGGGTTTCTGATATTCGGTTATTTTACAGTGGGGGAAAAGGAAAGGCAAGAAACGCCCGAAGGCCATTGGCGAAAGAAGATTACAGTAATTTCTTTGTTCTAGTGCTAATTCGTAGTTAGTCATTCTTCCAGAGAGACAGGGTCATGTGATGAGGCCACGAGTATAGAGGCACGAATGAAATAGCGGCGCGTTCGCATTCCTGCCGAACGCCCATTAAAATCACTTCGTCGTGTTTGTATGTACGAAACAACTCCATAATGCATACACCGATGTCGATTAAATTTCTTGCTGAAAGATTCTGTAAACAGAAACTGTCTCCTCATTTTCAGAGAAAAATAAAAAACACTGTATGTCTAACACACTCCTTTCAGTCAGTTGCAGATTTTGACTGAGAAGGGAAGAGCGTTTCGGAATTATTATGGTATGCATACATTGCCGAACTTGTGTTCGGGAGTGAATAGCGGTCTTTCGAACACACGCGAAATTTACCGAAGACTTCTATTTATCTGTTGTTCGTATATTCCCGACCCTGAAGCGCTTGTTATATAAAAAGTGAAAATATACATTTAAATACATATAATCCGCTCAGTATTTTTCCTTGAATTCTTAAGTCTTTACTTAATTTTTTTTCGGCTTTTTGTCTGCTTCTTTATCTGTTCGAATTATTTATGCATGTATTTATTATATAGTATCTTTTTAGCTTTCTCTCCTTTTATCTTTGTTTCTTCCTCCTGTTTATCTTTCAGCTGTATTTTATTTTGTCTTCTGCAGTCTTAGTTAATGGTGAAGAGTTTTCTATTTCTGTTACACATTGGACAGAAGTCTGTGGATGGGGGAGCATTCCATCGTAAGGTCAGTACCTGCATAAAGAGTTTAACGCTCATCCATTATGCGAAATGGATCTGAACTCGGGATTCCTGTGTGCCAGTGTACCTAGACAGTGTACTCCTTCAACCTCATTGCCACAGAGAACTTTGTTGAAAAATATGAGATGAAGTAACAGTGGAGTGGAGACAACTATGTAAGGAGTAGCGTCAAATTTGTGCCTTTCAGAAAACTTCGTTACCCTGACAGCATCAAGGAGGATGTGCCACGCTACTGAACAATCATACCATCATAGTAGCTGTGTAAATCATAAAGCATTCCTCGTTACCTGTGTCAAACACAAATTGCTTTCAACATCCCACTAATATACAAGTGCGCATGTATGTCCCTGATCCCTGTTCCAAACATTTGTAATTCATGTACCCAAAATTATGGTTTTATAAACCCCTATCTTCATTTTCGTTTCTTGGAAAGTGGATAGGACGATAGCTGCTTTCACTGGTTATTCCCCATGACAGTACAAATATTGGAGCTGGGGTAGCTCGGTGAGTATGGTGACTATTAACTATGAACTAGTCGTCCGGTGTTCCATTTCAGGCAAGTAATGAAACTTTCGGCTGTGCCACTGAGTCTACACCGATTCTGAGGACCACGTAGCCTCCTATCCAGTGGGTTCTTCGGGTGTGACGTGGCCGCTTGTGAAGCTGACCACTCATCTCCGTCTGGTACCGAGATTAAGAATGTTTGCCTTGCGCCCTCGTGGTGTAGTACTTAAGTAAGCACTGGGCAACCCCACCTTTTCTGCAATAGTGCAAATCGTTTCCAAAATCGCATCAGCAGGAACCCGAGGGGACTGTAATGCCAAGGTAACGGACCGTTGTGGTGGGGGACGCATTTTGTAAAAGTATCTCGACGATTACGGAACAGCTGCGGAAGAGAAAGCTGTCAGGGTCGACTGCCTGGATGGGTGCAAGAGTGAGACATCTCACTTTACCAAGCGCCCAGTTAAATGTGGCTCTGGAGTCCAACCACTTTTCTGTCCAAGAGGTCCTTGGGACTTTTCCTGTAGGTTAAAGCAACCGGAACGTGGTGCTTATGCCTGGTTCTTGAAAGTTAGGTAGTTAACAATTCCTTTATTAGATAACACCCATGTAGGAAATATTACTTATTTCCGAGAGATCAAGGGGAAAATGTTGCATTGAACCACGGGAAAACGTCTCGTACGATTCATTTTGTGTGCTCGCTTTAGCGCTACGCCTTGGATGAGTGAAACTTTCGTCGGCAGGCTCTTCCAGGCTGATACATTTGCAGTACAGAGCAGGCTATACACATCATCACTCTCTCTTTGATACACGGTACGGATCTTTTAAACGGGTTCAGGTGTAACCGTAGTCGGTGCAACCGGCGCCGGTCTCAAGGCCAGCCGACAGTTTCAAGTCGGTGAGCAACAAGTCACGTATAAACCACCCATTTCCGAACGCAGTCCACATTAGGCCGTCAACTTATAGCCAGACCGAAACGCCATTTTGTTTCATGCGATAACGTATGTGAATGTCAACTGATTTTAATCGGTCTTGGCAGAACAGCAATCAGTTATGCCACTTGTATTCCTCGTCAGTTTCCTCGTAAAGTAGTGTTCATCTCACGTTAAACTGGATTCGGCCCTTAGAATTAAGTTAATTTTAGATTTGTAGGAAATCGTTGGTAACGTGATACCCACTAGAAGGATGCTTAAAGTACCATGGGCTTTCCCGTGGAAATCAAAGGCAAACTGAAAACATAGGTACAGGAATCTCCGTGGCCTTTAGTCCGCAAGTGAACTATACCAACCGAGCGACCGCCGCTTGTCAGCGAAGTTAGTGCCAACTTTTCGGATAGAGGGTGTCGCGTGGTCAGCGCAACGGATTCCCACGGCCGTTAATCTTTGTTGTCTAGACCGGAGCCGCTACTTTTCAATTCAAGTAGCCATTTGTTAAATCTGATTTCAGATAAAGCCTTTCACTACTCTGGGGAACAGGTGATGAAGGAGTGTAGATGTTGAGCATTTGAGCCATATATATGTAGGCAGTAACCTGGTTGCAAAACAAGAACAACTTAGAGCGCAGCCTCACCAGGTAGTTATGGGTGTGCCTGGAGGTAATCTGTATTTTAATCACGCAATAAAAGAATAAAGCAGTTTTATGCTCAAAAACTAATGACGTCCGCCATACCAGTGAAGAAGTTAAGTCTTGTCGACGTGTACGATCTATAGACTATGTGGACGAAGAAAGAAAATTCCAAGTGGAATTTGACGACATGCTGTATATCGTATATTCATGTTTGTGTTATCGGGTTGATTGACGCCAGTATATAGGTCTCTACACCACGATGGATCGCGCTGCTTTGTTACTGATCATGTTGAAATCAAGAGGAGTCACATTCTGACATACTTATTTCATTATGTCTTATGATCTTAACGGAGATATGAATTCGAGTAGTCTGTACGGTTATTTTACCGTCGTAATACATAGGTTTTGCCTGTCACGGTAGACGAGCGGGCTAACACATTCACTGTCTTCGCTCTCTTGGAAGCCGGGATCGTGGGTTCGAATCCCACTTAGGGCATGAATGTTTAGTGTTTGTGTGCATGAGTTTTTCTGTGTCTGTGTACAGATAGAGGCCTTGCAACGAGCTGATCGCCCGCCCAAGGAGTTCTACCGAATGTCTAAAATCTAGTAAACCGAAGCGAAACGGAGAGTTTCATGGAGGTATGCCAAGGCCCAAATTGGGGCTGTAGCGCGAAGGGAAAAAAATGCATAGAGTGTGCGTATCAAGTGCCCTCTTAAATTAGTCTGTTTGAGGTTAAACACAATTTTATGAGTCCAGTTGAAGGAAGCTCAACTAACTTCATTCCATGTTAAACCCTAACTGCAGCGGCCTCCGTGGTCTAGGGGTAACGTTTCCACCCCATGACTCAAGGTACGCGGGTTCAAACCCCGCGGAGGTCGTGGAATTTTTAAGGGCGGAAAAATTCAGGGAACAAGTCCTGCGGGAAGGACTTTATGCCGTGGGTCGTAGATTTACGGCACGTAAAAGATCCTCATGTCTCCAGGTGACCTCTGCGCAAAATTAAGCAAGTTTCCCGCCCAAGTAGTTTCCATTGCCTCTGGTAGATCGGGGAAGTATCGAGGTACCGAGGGCCGACCTCGTTGGCTGAACGGGGCTGATAGCACGCACCAGTACCGGTAGGGTATGGCGATTGGTAGAATATCAAAGGGGGGCGTACAGTAGACTATTAGTCGCGGTGCATGGGGAAACCCACCCCCTCCAGTAATAATAATAATAACCCTAACTGCACGTCACGTATCCAGATCTCCATATTTCAACATTTACAAAAGAAACCGTAGGCCGACACTGAAACAAAATGCTTTCCACCGTATAAGATTTCAGCACTTCTGTTATGACATCATATCCCAGGAGACCAATCTTGACTTTTCGCTCATTCACCATCTTCTGTATACTTTTTAAACAATGCAGCAAAAGGGGCTCATATGTATTAAAATACAAAATTCGTTGCTGTGGTAAGCCTTCGTAGGTACGTAGGTCGTACTGAAAGTCGTGAGCAACAATTTTTTGTAAAGTAACATGATTTATTTTATCCGTCTTCTAGTGCATACATTCATCTATCCCCTCTTCTCACTCGCACTACATGTTTCGGCACAAAAGTGCCATCTTCAGGTGCTGATCCAATCCACGACAAACTAGTTCATTGCATGCCTTGTCTATACATACTAAAATAACTAAAATATATATTTATCATATATACTGATAAATGTTAAGTGTTAAAATATTAAAATTGTACAGGATATTTCATTCCTACGTCGTGTTTCATTACGCGAGTCACTTCTATCATCTTCTGTTGGAGCACTCTTTCACTATCGTGTATTGTGCTCTGTGTTGCGTCTTGCTCCTGTGACTGCGTGTGTTATAACATTAGTAAAGTAACATGCTTTCTTATTGACAAACCAAACACACCACCTCAATCTACAGACCTTTCTTTATTTTTCCACATAATCGCCACTTCTCTGTACACATTTCTCTCAGCGTTCTGGGAGTTTGAAAATTCCCCTTCTGTAAAATTCCGTTCCAGCCATCCGAAGACACTGGCCCACTGCTTTCTGAATTCAGCGTGCTTATGGAAGTGTGTGCATGGGTGCGAACAGTGTTCGAAGATGGGTGAAACATTTTAAAGATGGGAACACCAGCATCGAAGATGAGCCTCGGAGCGGTCGTCCTCGAACAGCCTGAACTGAACGCAACAAGGAAAGAGTGGATGAGATCATTGAAGATGACAGGCGTGTGACTGTGCACACAATAGCCCGAAAACTTGGAATAGGGCACAGTGCAGTACAGGAGATGATTAAAAGCTTGGGCTATAGGAAAGGTTTGTGCTCGTTGGGTCCCGCGGTTATTGACCGAAGACCACAAAGGTCACATTGGAAACAATTGCAAAGATGGGGTGGGAAGTTCTTCCACACCCCTCCTATAGCCCTGATCTGGCACCCTCCAACTACCATCTTTTCGGATTTGTAAAGGATCAGCTGAGTGGACAACGTTTTGAGACAAGGGAGGCAATTCAGAAAGCAGTGCGTCTGTGTCTTCGGATGGCTGGAGCGGAATTTTACAGAAGGGGAATTTTCAAACTCCCAGAACGCTGGGAGAAATGTGTACAGAGAAGTGGCAATTATGTGGGAAAATAAAGATAGGTCTGTAGATTGAGGTGGTGTATTTGGTTTGTCAATAATAAAGCATGTTACTTTACAAAAAATTGCTGCTCTTGACTTTCAGTACGACCCTCGTAAATGCGAAGGCAAAATTATCCCTGTGCTTGATTAAGTGCCACGCCTTGAAGGTGTAGGGGAATGGAGGTACAGCTCCAGTATTCTTAACCTCGGCATTAAATGGAATGATTAGTTTCATGCCCGGTCACGTTACTTCCGAGGAAAGAGCCTCCGGAAGTCATTGCATAGAAGGCTGGGTGGGCCCAACAAACGGTCAGGACACTGTGGAGAAGAGGACAGTCTCTGCCCACTGAAAATCTAATCCCGATTCATCTGTCGTCCAGCCCTTAGCGTTGTCATAATATGTTGACGGCTTGGAGCTGCAGGCTGTTTCTGATTACCTGAACGTCTTCGTGGCATAGTTCTTGTGTCCAAGGTCAGCTTTAACTTGACTCCACCGAGCCGAGTCCTTGACAAACTTATTGTTTCACATTAAATAACAGATTACCCGCCTTGTATGAAATTCGAAGGTTAATCATATTTTTCACAAGATTCCATCTCTGGTCCTTAGTTATCAAAGATTCATGTAATATACGCCAATCTACCCCAAAATGTTCCCAGTTTTGTCATCCTTTATGTTTTCTTGCTAAATGTTTTTAGACTTACGCATTTCTCATCTCGTCCATACGTGCTACATACCCTGCCCTTCTCACCTGAGTTGGACATACGAATAATATGTGATGGAACATAAATTATGCTGTGTCTGAAACATCTTTAAGCATACCTTGAATAGGCAGCATTACGGAAGAAAGTCCTGTGCGTTGTGTTTGGCGGGATCTCTGGTATGGCAGTTTTGGTTTCCATCGTATGTTGAAAGTAGAATCTAGTAACTTTCTATCATGCATGATGTATGTCACTATCGGATGGTGAGGTACCCCCAGAATTTTTTAGACATAGTCTGTGAATCTTCTAATATGCAGTTTTCTTCATCCTCCTGCTACTTCCTCCCTCATAGTCCAAATTTTCTGCCAAGCACCTTGTTTTCAAAGATCTCGAGAATTCTATCAGTGTGAGATGCCAAGTTTCACACACATACAAAATAACGAACAACATTTAGCATATAATTTTTGTATCTTAATCTTTACGATTTTGGATAGTGGACGGGAAGACGACGGATTCTGAAGCGAATGGTAGCAAGCATTTCACAAATGTAACCAGTGCTTTTCTTCGTGACTGCACTTTGGTTCGTTATTGTCGTTCCCAAATTCATGTACTTTGGTACATTTTCGAAGGAATTGACTTCCGGTATGATTTTACCCCGAATTCTCCTGTTAAGACATGAACTTAAATGCATGTTACCGATAATAAAATCTAAAAGTTTGTGACGGTGTTATATTGGTACAAGTAAAGTAAAAAGTAATGCTATCCCTGTAACAGGCCGTGAAGGCCCATAGGGTTGTGAGACGTTGAGGGTCCCACACTATCTAGACCAGGCATGTCAAACTCAAGTTGTACAGAGGGCCACCTCAGCCCTATAAATGATAGCCCAGGGCCGCACTTCAAAATAGAAATATACGTTAGATTTTGATACAAGGAAATTTAATTCTATTTATTATTTAGGAATAATTTCAATATAATTACCTAAAGTCTCATATCTTACAGTTTTAAAAAGCAAGAGAATGCCATTTTTGACAAGTATCAAACAAACATATACAAGAAAACTCGTAGTTGATAATTTAATGTTTAATTATAACCTTTATACTTTCATCACAATGTAACATCAGCACCTGTCGCTGTGTGAAAATGAACTGAATGACAATGTACAGGAGACTACCGGACTAGTAGGAATGTGTATCTTGTCTCAGTGGTCATAAAAGTGAAAGTTTGCTAGCAGCCCATTAGACAATGGCTGGGGGTTGCAAGCTAGTTTTGAAGGTAGAAATCCCTTGCAATTGTCTGTCAGTTTTCACCCTCCTTGCATTCTTACTACGCCTCCAAAAGGGATTCTTGGAAATACTTGGGATGGTGAGGCTGTGCGGATTTTAGTGAATTACCCTTCTGAAATACAATAGTTTGTCCTTCACGAACTTTACAAACCGTTAGTTGGACAAACCCTTCTGCAATTCTCAGAGTCACTTTTCCTTCAGCCTGCTAATTTATGTCTGCGTGAGACTTCTTGTCTTCTGGTCTCTTGGAAAATTGTCTTTACAAAAAACATTTCTACTAAAATTTTAATATTGATTTTAATATCAGTCAGCTCTAAAAGTTGAGGGGCCGCACTTTGTGGCTATGGGGTCCGCAAGTTTGACACGGCTGGTCAAGACAATCGGCTCAGAGATGGCGGTAAGGTTGTCAGCCTTACGCGCCGGCCGCGCTTTACTCCCCAGGAAAATTATTTAATTAATTCCTGGTACTCGTTTCTGTTAGAGGCTAGTCGACCCCGGGGCCATAGGGCGGCTGGAAGGATTAGGTCAACAGAAAAATAAATCCAATGACCTCATCGGAACTTGAACCCGCGACCTTCCGGCTTGTAGCATAGTGCCTAAACCAATTACGCTACCGCGTCCCCCCTATATTGCTATAAGTGCGTGTATTATGTTTTTGGACATTATCCATCGTCTTGTCCGGAGATAGGGGCTAGCTCTTATCTGTTGGACCCAAGTGAGTAGATTTTACCGGAGGACGGGGACAGAATCCAGCCTCTGAAACGTTGTGTTTTCAAAAAGAAACAGGACGGTTTTTAGAAAATAGACAAGACGATGGATAATGTCCAAAATCATAATATCTGTAGCATGTTACCGATAGTTTGTCACAGACTTTTACAACTACCAGAGAGTGGTCATTGTCAGGGTCGGCTCCTCGAAAACTGCACTTCAAGTGGGCCCGTACTTGAAAACAATCTTGTATCACTACGTATTCTGTCGGATTGAGTGTCGCCCTATCTGGAGTCTAACTGTATTTATGAATGTTACTAAGTATGGATATGGCCGCGCCATAGCTCAAGCTGTTAGTCGCTGGCTTCCCACCGCGGCGGCCCGGGTTCGATCCCGAGTCTGGTCAAGTGGGATTTGTGGTGAACAAAGTGGCGCTGGGGTAGGTTTTCTCCGAGTACTTCTGTTTCCCCTGCCAATCTTCATGGCACCAATTGCTCCACAATCACCCTCACCTATCATCTGGGGCTGGTAAGGCCAGAAGTTGCCGCGGTACAGGAGACTTAGTCCCACCCCACTAACGATAAAAAAAGTATGAATATTGTGCTCCTGACATTTTTTCTAGCGGTAGAATTTACTACTCTGATCCTACTATCATTGCCAGATTCATATAAATTATCTTTTCCAGTTGTAATATGCCTGTATCTTCTGTATCTGTACTTCTGCATTGGAATCTCCTACCTAATTTTCTTGTGAATCTTGAGAATTGGTCAGATATACGCCGAGTTCTTCGTTAAAGTTCTTTGTGAAGAATATGAATCGTTACTTTTACATAAGCGATTTCTTTAATATGATGTAGACAGTCTACCACTAACACATTCTGCCCCTTTAAGTGCTGATTAATACCCTTGAAAAGGTCTCATCATCATCATCATCAGTAATCTGTCAAGACGACAGGTCCACAGTCTCTTTCAAAACAATTCCTCCACTTAATGCGATCTAGAGCTTTCTCCTTCAAATGACAGTACCCTCTTCTGTCCCCAAGGTCATCCAGCATCTTCTTACGTCTTCTTCCTCGTCTTCTTGTCACTTCTATCCGCCCATCTATCTTTCCTTCGATAGCTTCTTTTAGAAGGCAGTTTCTGCGTAAAACATGACCAATCCAATTAGCCTTCCGTTTTCTTATTTCATGTAGGATATTCCTCTGCTCACTGACTCTAATTAACACTTCTTCATTTCTCACATAATCGGTCCAACTGATCTTCTCCATTCTTCTCCAACACCACATTTCGAAACTTTCCAGATGTTTCTGATCTACTGCCCTAAGTGTCCATGTTTCAGCCCCATACAGAGCTATGCTCCAAATGTAGCATTTCACTAGTTTCTTCCTCAAATTTAAGTCCAATTTGCTGGTAAAAAGATTCTTCTTCTTGCTAAATGCAGCTTTTGCCATGGCAATCCTGGATTTAATTTCACAAGTACACCTTCCATCATCTGTTAACAAGCTACCCAAATATTTAAAACATTTCACATTCTCCACTTGTTTTTGGTCTATCTTTATTGTGACTGGGGTTGGTTGTCTCGAAATTTTCATTACTTTTGTTTTCTCCACATTCATTTCCATGCCATAGCACCTTCCAATTTCAATTAGTCTATCAATCATGCCCTGTAGCACAGTTTCTTCCTTAGCCATTAACACAAGGTCATCTGCATATTTCACAGTTTGAATAATTTGCCCTCCTACTTTGAAGTCACCGAGCCCATCCAGAGCTTCCTTGGTAAGGCATTCGCTGTACAAGTTGAACAGAATTGGTGATAAACAGCATCCTTGTCGAACTCCTCTTCCAATCTGCACACTTCCTGTCTCCCCCCTGTCCAGTCGTACTCTAAGAAAAGGTCTATACCCAAAAAATTATTTTCGTTTCGATTTCTGTAGTAAAATGTGTAATAGTTTCCAGGTTCAATGCTTTCCCTGTTTCATCCGACCTTCTGCGTCTTTTACTAAATTTAACCTGTACTCTGCTAATTTTCTTCTTGCTGCTTTCAGTTAATCTGACCACCCCTCAGGGTGGAGGGCCACCACTCTACAATATATTTATAGCTTCCCGCCTTACGTCACGTGAAGCATTGTTGTTATGGAAGTTCGCGTCTTCCAACCAGAATCGTGTTGCCCGCAGCAACAACTGTTCATAGTACCTCGATACAACGGTGTGATGACGCAAGCGCAGTGTGTTCTGTACTACGTAGATTGCATTGTTCTTCCTGCGGCTGCATGCACAGTGTCGCGCATAGTAATTTCTTCAGGGCGTACCTGTGTCTGCCCATCGAAAGTAAATGCAAGAATGATATAAATCACTTCATGGATTTCCACTGTGAAGTTTGTTTAATCGTAAATCATTTAGCAACCGGCTTCAAAAATAAATTGGCTGCTAAAACCACAAATTGATGTGTGAAGTAACTTCCAGTATTCTACGAACTTTTGATGTTAGGTTTGGCCTCGTCACAAAATGTTATTCGCGCATGCAACGCAGCGAGTTAGGCTACATAGATATGCATATATTATGTGTATGTACTAATATTAAGCATTAAAAATATAAGCAGTTGTGATGGTTCCTTGTTTTAGAAGGCTTGTACATTGTAGCCTGTGTTTTACTACGAGTACAATAGTACTGTTATAATGTCAGGATCAGCGAACAGGTGAGCAGACGAGCCGAGAGGCCCCCAATACGGCTATGTACAATATTCATTCATTCATTCATCAGTAATCTGTCAGATGACAGGTCCACAGCCTCTTCCAAAACAGTTTCTCCACTTAATGCGATCTTCTGTTTTTGGAAAGAGACTATCCAGGAATAGTGATAATGTGGTAGTTTTTCCATTTGCTTTCCACATCGCAGTACAACAGCCGTTCAAACCACTCTGGTCACGCCTGTTGCTATACGAACTTGAACCATCTCGAGCATCATTTTCTCTGTGCTTCAAGTCGCCGCTGATGACGCTGCTTCCGGCATCAGTTTTCGGTGTCTCTCTTCGTCTGATGCCTACCCTTTGACCTGTCCAGCAAGGGAGGCCCTGCCAGTAGCTACGCTACCGCTGGTATAGCTCTCAGGGTCCTTGGCATACTCAAACACCCTCACCACGATAAGGTGGAGACACCAACGAGGGGATGTACAATATATATATACAATCACACACACACACTTAACGCACAATTCACACAATAGACGCGCTCCTACGTCCATTATCAATAATTGCATTTCAGAGGCCCATCTGCTTATGTCATTTCACGAAAGTCACACCTTCTAGGCAATGTGAAGGTAGTAAGTAGTAATGCTAGGTACTAGGGCCTCCGGAAAGGGGGGGCTATACTACAAGCCGGAAGGTGCTGGTTCAAGTCCCGATGAGGTCATTGGATTTTTTCAATTGACCTAATCCTTCCTGCCGCCCTATGGCCCTGGGGTTGACTCAGCCTCTAACAGAAATGAGTACCAGGAATTAATTACATAATTTTCCTGGGGAGTAAAGCGCGGCCGGTGCGTAAGGCTGACAAACCTTACCGCCATCTTTGAGCCGATTGTCTAGATCAGGCATGTCAAACTCAACTTGTACAGAGGGCCACCTCAGCCCTATAAATAATAGTGCAAGGCCGCACTTCAAAATAGAAATATACATTAGATTTTGATACAAGGAAATTTAATTCTATTTATTATTTAGGAATAATTTCAATGTAATTACCTAAGTCACATATATTAGGTTTAAAAAGCATGAAAATGCTATTTTTGACAAGTATCAAACAGCTTTTCAATATGTAAAAAGAGAGATTACACAAGAAATTATGTTAGAAATAGCAGAACACTGAATTTCCTGCAGGCTGCTAATTTATGTCTGCATGAGACTTCTTGTCTTCTGGTCTGTTGGAAAATTGTCTTTACAAAAAATATTTCTACTAAAATTTTAATATTAATTTTAACATCAATTAGCTCCTAAAGTTGAGGGGCTTGTGGCTATGGGGGCCGCATGTTTGACACAGCTGGTCTAGATAATGTGGGACCCTCAATATCTCACAACCCTATGGGCCTTCACAGCCTGGTACAGGGATAGCTTTACTTTACTTTTACTAGGGGCTCCACGCAATCACAGTCCAGTGATACCACATCACTAAATACTGAAAATAAAAAATAAAAACATAGACCTTAAACTCCTAAATAAGCATATTTCATGAAATTGACAGCTGGCAGCAGACACTGTTCGCAGGTCCTTCTACCGACAGAATTATTACCACTTGTATCCAGTGCGTGCATTGTTCTACCGACGCACTGTGTTATAACAATCTCTCGCATAATTATTACACTTTTGTATACAGAAGGATGTAGTTGCAGCGTAGATGATAAAGGCATATAGAGAATTGATAGGTGTAAAATACAGAAGCAATACGCAGCAGTAATTAATATTTAGCCTGCACTCAAGTTAGGCCTGAAGGAGAAAGCTCGAGGCACGGGCGTGGTCATGAGACCCGCACTCTGAACTAGATGTGTTTAACAAAGTTCTTTTTATGGCTTCTCGCATGTATATATCGAAAGCCATGTTATTAATTTACTGTCACTCCAAGCTATGCCAACATAAGCTTTCGCGAAGGCGCATGTCTTCCCTGACAAGATATATTGATGAGATCTAAAAGTTTGTGACGATGGTATATTGGTACAGATAATGTAACAATGTTAATAATGTTACAGTGTAACATTGTATAATGTATACGTTGTATAATTGTATAATTCATCGTCTTGTCTTTATCCAAAAACCGCCATGTTTATTTTTCAAAACACAACGTTTCGGAGACTGGATTCTGTCTCCCGTCTCCCGTCTCTCCGGAGAGCGACTAGCTCTGTCGATTAGGCCCAACTGAGTAGTTTTTACATGAAGACGGAGACAGAATCCAGTTTCCGAAACGTTGTGTTTTGAAAAATAAACAGGGAGGATTTTAGATAGAGACAAGACGATGGATAATGCCCAAAAACATAATATTTGTGCCAAGATATACTAAGTTTCACGAATTTCGAAATATGTATAATATTGGTGTTTGACTAGGACAGCTGGAGAATGCCAGTAGAGTTCTGAAGGACGCTTTTGTAAATAGTACTATGGGTACAATTCGGTGGTGAGCCCCTTGAAGAAAATAGAGGGCTACATCTTTCTACCGTACTACAATACCAATAATGTTATAATGGTTTGAAATATTAGACGCTCGCTTTGTTTAATTGTGCTTTTTCAGCTTCAGTTCTTCTGTAATTTTGAATTGTCGAAGGAAATGATTGTGGCCCTCTTAAGGTACTACAGAAGAACTAATCTCTGGGCCCATGACCTTAACACGGGACTCACGAATAAAATAACAAACTTCTCCGCCACAATATTCCTCTGATAATCGATTACCCGAAATTATAACAATTTTTATATGGAGAGGTCTGTCCCTTTCAGGAAACTGATTTGGTGACATCTGTTCCAGAAAGAACAGGACTTAAAATAATGCAAGGTTTCAGTAATTAACCACACCCACCTTGTCAAGGTTGGTGTCACTGGGCCCATGCAACCTGTTTGTAAAATAGAGCACTTGCAGTTGATCTGAAGCTTGGTCTTCCCCCGAGATACACAAGACGTCTGGAAACAAAGCGCTGCAGATGGTACTCGATCAGAAAGAAAGGAAGGAAACAGAAAAATTGAGACTCATATGAGGAACATTATAATTTGTAAAAAAAGATAGAGCTATCCCTGTAACAGGCAATGGAGGCCTATAGGGTTGTGAGACGCCGAGGCTTCCACACTTTCTAGACAGTCAGCTCACAGATGGTGGTGAGGTTGTCAGCCTTACACACTAGCTGCCCTTTATCCTCAGGAAGATTCCTGGTACTCATTTCTGTTAGAGGCTCAGTCGACCACACATCCATAGTATTGCTGGAAGGATTAGGTCAAATGAAAAATTCAGTTACCTCATCAGGGATCGAACCTGCAACCTTCTGGCTTGTGCCACAACCAACTAAGCTACTGTGGGCCCCCTTTAAAATTTGTACTTTTCACGTGGTATTATTAAATAAGAAAGGCTGGAATGGACAAGACACGCAACAAAGGCAGAAAATACTAAAAGTGCAAAAATATTTACATTTTAAAATGTCATGGGACAATAACTTTACACAGGCTTAGGTGTAGATAATGGAATTATAATAATAATAATTTGGTCTCACGGAAATAATTAATGGAGATGTGGAATGGATTGATTATAGAATACTCGTAAAATGGTAGGCTTTCATGATGACGGTGAGCTCCGAGACTACATAACAGAAGGCAATTTCTTTGCCAGCTGAATAACCATAAGCTCTGTAGCAATAAATGTACACATTGTAGCTATAAAAATACACTGGTTTGTAAAGTGAATGTTTGCCAAGCAGGTTGGTATAGTAATAATGCTGTAAACTCTCATTCGGTGATACTTAACTCAAATCTCGTCTGAAACACCAGCTATCCTAACAGGCATTTCATTGTTTTTCCCATTCCTTCCACCCGACTTCCATTATATTAGGCAATTAGGCCATGGTTGATTTCTTTAAAGTCCCATAAATAGTAAAAGAAGCAAATATACTGAACTTCACTTGTGGCCTCTGCTTGTATTTGGAAATATCTTGTAGCATAGAAGATAAAGATACCAGGCCCTTGAAGATTAAGTCTAGCATATCCTTATTTAAAGAAGCTTTCTTCCTTTGGTTTACTTCAATGCTAACATAATTTATATTGATGAAATTCACAGATAGTTTGCTTCAACTCCTTAGAGATGACAGGACACGCTTCTCCCATTGAACTTGTCAAACACCAAACAGATCAGGGCAGGTCGTTGCTACAATTAATTCCAGTTTATTTTTGAATCATAAAAAATCAACTACATGATAAAAAATCATTTGGTTGTTGATAGTTATTCAAATGACCAAGCAACCCCATGTTTTCTTTCTTTCTTTCTTTCTTTCTTTCTTTCTTCCTTCTTCTTCTTCTTCTTCTTCTTCTTCTTTGGGGGGGGGGATGAGGTTCAATGCTGTATTTCATGTCCACCAATGCATACTATCTCTCATGCACTAGTTCACCATCCTCCTTTATTACTTATTTAACTTAAAACCATTTTAATTTTCACCTATCTACCCTAGAACTCACAAATGGTCTACTCCCACAATGCCTTCTGTTGTAATTTTGATGTGTATATTTTGTTTTTCTTTGTACCTTCTCTGCTAATATCATCCTTACTGATGTAGCGATTCTTTTGCAGGAAATGGAAATGAATAGAAATGCCTCAAATATCTCAAAGAGAAATATTGCATTTTAACATAGTTCCTGTGTTCCCACTGATTTTTTTTCCCTTTTTTCCCCCCATGGCTAAACCAAGGAAGAGATAAAGTAGAGGTATTAGTTCTTAGTGTTACATATGCCCTTTCTGCATTTTAAGATGCGTATTTCAAGCAGAAAGTTGAAAAGTCACAAGACAAGATAATTATATGTTTCACTAAGGTTAAAGAAAAGACCCTGTCACTGCAAAGTACAGTAAAAAATTGACTCTTTGTGGTTGGCACTCCTAGAATAAAGTACCTCAAATGTCAGCAGTAAATAGAAAAAAAATTACATGCGACTCTTTAGTATGAATCACCTTCAGCATATAGGAACCTTAAACTTGTTCCAATGATCATTATGTTTTGGTGATGAAGATATGGGTCTATGCAAGGCTGATATGTTACTGTATATGTTCCTGTTTGTTGTTTTTACTAACTTGAGATGCATTCCAGTGATGGGATTTTGTGAACATTTTGGTGAACATATGTTCATGTCTAGATAACATTTATCCTAGAACAACAGGTCTTGTATCAAATATATACAGATCTTATTTGATTTATTCTTTACACTTTTCTTCTATTGAGTGGTGATCTCTCTTATTTCAGATTTGGCACAGTGGACAGTGGATGATGTCAAGGCATGGCTCCTATGGACGCTACGCCAGTACAGTCTGCCAATGATACAAATGGAATACTTCAATATGGATGGTGTGGCATTCTCAGTCCTCTCAGAAGAGGAATTCCAGAAGAGAGCACCTGAAGTAAGTACTGGAATGAAACTCACTTTTACTTATGGATGATATACACACAAAGATGGATAACTAATTTTCTGTTCTGACTAACACTATACTTGCCACTGTTTACAAACTTTAAAAGGTAAGAAATATGTTGAGCATAGAACACAAATGTAAATTTTTAAAACAAAATTATAAATAATTTATGCAGACTGTAGAGGGATGAAGTAGTGGGCATTCCTTTTCCACCTCACTGGCCCCTGGACATTAGCCTGCAACATTATATTTATATGCATATATTCATGAAATCCATTTTAATAGCTGAAAGCCATTATCTCAATAATAAAGACATATATATATATGTGTGTTTGGGGGTGTGTGAACAAAATGTACAAAATGTAAAATATTTCTTATTAATTGCTGTAATTTTTTAAAAATATTATTCAATATATGAAATGAAAAGGCGAGGGTTTATGCAGTTCAGATCCAGACTCTATCTAGCTGATAAGTCTTAGTAAGAACATGGAATACAAGCACTCAGAGCAGAGTTAATGTATTTCAACAAATAATAGGCACTCACACATTGTTACAAAATATGCCTTAAAACTAACGGATTTTACTGTTGATGGGATCTTCTCACACAAGCCAAACATGACCACCTCTGGTTTTCTCCTGTTCCTTGGCCTCTTTAAGTTGTTCTACTTCATCGTTACTCTCTCCTTCTCTTCTTCCTCCTCCACAGATGAGTAAACTGCATCTGTCAGGGATTAGGCTTTTTTTCATGAGACGTGAGTTTTTCACACAACCTCCAGACATTCTATCAAGTCTCTGTAATGCATTGTTCCTACCCCACACAGTGCGGCAGTACACTCTATGCTCGCCTGGAAATTTGGAAGGCAGCTTGTACAGAAGTGGAATCGCAGCCAGAAATGAGTAGCCAAGCCCAATGGAATAGCAGCAACAATTCAAGTGGGTCAAGTGGTGAGGTGTCTGAAGGTGAGTGAAGACTGTGGAAACACTGAATTTATATCCAAATTACAGACTGCCTTACAATTGAAAGTACTGATTTTAGGGCAGTGACTGGTCAGGTCATTGGTTTAAAGTTGATTCAGTGGCACTGGTTACTCATGACTGTTTAAACTTGAGAATTAAATTTAAACTTCTTTGACCAAAATTTGAATGACAGCATTTCCTTCAAACCACAATTTGGACTTCAAAAATTGGATAGTAGCAGTTGTTCTGATACAGATTTAATGGTTCATATACTGTGACTTGATCATGAAACGCTTTTTGGAAAACTTTGTTTACCATATGCGTATGAGTTTGGCAGTAGCTCATTCACCCATGACTGTTTCATAAACATTTTATTACCTTTAGAAGAGAGACCCTCAGGCCCTCAAGAAAATGTACAATTGAAAATAAGTACTGCGCATGGTTTTGATATCTCTTAAAAGTGTATATGAACTGTATACAGTAGTAAGCCAAATTTGAAGAAAATGGTAGATCTGAATCTGGCATGCCTCATTGGCTTGGTCATTTCACAGGCAGGAATTATATTATATTGAAGGAAATATGAATTTCACCTCATTGCTTGTTACGTGATATCCATTCTAAGTGAAATTGAACCGTTGATCAGCTTTTATGAAATTTTACAAGACTATCCTTCTATTACTCATTTCTCTAAAGCCATGTTTTTTTATTCTACTTGCAACAGTATTAACATGGCATCCATGCAGATTTTGACATGGAAGCAACATTAATGTAATATGCTAGAAACTTCATTTCATGCATCCTGTTGTGTTACAGTATATAACTTTATTTTTCTGTCGCAACACAACAACTAAGGAGTATCCAGCTATGCCTCACTACATGTTTCGGCCATTAATGGCCATCATCAGGTGAATACAAATCAACAAACATATACTATTGAACTGTAGTAAAATTAGATACAATGACAAAATAGTTAATTCTTTTGTGTAAAAATACAATGGTCATTTATGTATAAAACTGAAGGTTATATAATATAAAACAAGATTAAAATTGATGTTTTATAACATCTAATCAGTCGTATGTTTACTTTATATGCTCCGTGGACAAAATAAAAATATAAGATGTTGTTGGAGGCCCATGACGTTGCAAGTTAATTAATAGAGTAGAGGTGCCTCGTCATACGAAAGAAAATGTCCGTACTGTATGAGGAGTAAACAGATATCGGAAAATATTCCTTTGTAAATAGGACCATCCAACTCTGGAACCAACTACCAGCAGATGTTTTAGGGACTCTGTCCTGTAAATCAAGTAATTTTAGGAAAAGGGTTAGGAAAGCAATAAATAAGGTGAAGTGAAGGTGTGGGGGGGGGCACTAATTAAAAATGCAGTGAAGTGAAGTGAATGGAAGGGAAGTAAATTGTGGTGAGGATGTGAAGGGTGCATAAGTGTAGTGAAGTGGAATGAAGAGAAGGTCATGGTGAAATGTGTGTGCATCAGTTCATGACATTTCATATTCCAATGAATGCTATTACTGTTCAGTGTATAGTATACTTATTTTTTTGTTGATATTAATTTATTTAATTGTAGTTGTGAATGTATTTGTTCTAGTTGTAATTGTATTTGCTGTGTTTGTTTGAGTGTGGTGTGTTATTTTGTGTGATGTGTGTTATTTGTGTGTTGTGTCCTATTATAGTACCACTTGCCACGGGGTAAAAACCCATTTGCAGTTTAAATAATAATAATAATAATAACAACAACAACAACAATAACAATAATAATAACTGGCATATAGTATTAATATCAGGAATGCATGGAACTTTACCTCCATTGCCCCATATGTTTACATGGCATGCTTAAGAACAGGCACAACTTTACCTTTAAATATATTTAGGTATATGTAGGTTAAAAAGTGTTCTTTAGCTTCTGAACGTACAGTGTTCCTTTTTCACAATCATATGCAAGCTGGTTACCTGTCTGTATGTCACCTAATTCACTTACAGACACTGATACTGTTAAACATTCAGTTTCCATTCAAATTACTATTTGTACAATGGTGGACATTTTGTGAAAGTCATCCCTGTAACAGGCCATGGAGGCCAATAGAGTAATAAGATGTCAAGGCTCCCACACTTTCTAGACACTTCGCTCACATATGATGGTGAAGTTTGTCAGCCTTACACAGGAAGATTCCTGGTACTCATTTCTGTTAGAGGCTGAATCTGATGATTTTCTTTGTGTCATGCTTACATATCACTTAACAGCCATATTGGATGAGAAGAAACTTTTTATTACAATACAAAACAAAAACAAATGAATATAGATCACTATTACCAACTTGAACATTTTTACGTTACTAGATTCTCAACAGAATCAACTCCAGGGCCATAGTGCTGCTAGAAGGCTTAGGTCAATTAAAAAATCCAGTGACCTTATCGGGAATCATACACGCAACCTTCTGGCTTGTATCATATAGTGCCTCAACCAAGAAGCAGTTGTGGTCTGCTTGATGTACTATTCAAACATTTGTCTGGAGGGACTGATGAAAGGCATTTTCTGTTGGATAGCTTGTCTGTAGACTGCAGGTTGACCAGTCTTTCACTCTCACCATGGTGCAGGGTCTTTATTTCAAGGACAGCAGTTAGCTGGGCTAATTAGGAAATTCTCTGCTGTTATGAAATGTGAAGGTTCATTGCCATGTTCACAAGAGCTAGATATTTGTTCAGTACAGTGTACACTCTCATGCTCTCTTTCTCTCATTTTGTATTTGTATTATGTGTTCCACCCATATCATCTCTCATCTCTTAACAATTTTAACTGTGGGGCTCCTCAGTATGGAATATTTTCCATCCTCCTGCTACTTCCCATTTCTAGGTCCCCATCATCTTCCCTTGAAAACTTTGTTTAGATTCATCCTTAATCTTCGCTCCATCTTTAATAGCATCAACAATGCACTGGCAGCAACATGGATATAGTAATAAAGTGTTTCACAGCTTACTACACTGCTCTTTTCACTGCGCACTACGCACTTGTTACTATGTTGAGGAGTGATTTCTGATGATGACTCAGCTCAAATTAGTGTATAGTATGTTTTTAATTCTTTTTTATACTAGAAGCGCCTGACATTTAGTTGGAATCTGGTATTTGTTTAGAAATGATGAATGCAAATACATTTTTGGGACAAAAAGACAGATCTGTGTTTTAACTTTGTTGCTGTCAGTCTTAGAATTTCCTGTTTGTTTTGTAATACTTCTAATATTGTGGGGGAGCAGAAGGAGCTGTATGTTAATAGTGATCCAATTTAGTGATCCTTACTCATGCAAAATTTCACTATTACAGATTATGTTAAATTTGTATGGTATGCATTGTCACCATGATTGTAATTGTTAAAATTAAGTGCACTAATATTATTCACATCTCACACATTCACATGACTGCTGGCTTATAGTAAATGTAAAATTGTACCTATGCTTAATTAAACACTGTGCCATGAAGCTGTATGGGACAGTGGAAGTACACTTTTGAAGCTAGTTATTTAATAATGCTGTCATCATCAAAACTATGTGGTATTGTATGATATGATGATTAATGAATGCGTAGTAGTTAGTGAGGTGAGATTTGTCAGGGAAACTCAAAGTACTCAGAGAGAACTTGTCCCAGTGCTGTTTTGTCCACCTGAAATCCCGCATGTCATAACCTGGTGTTGAACTTGGGCCACTGCAGTGAGAAGATGGTGAGTAGCCACCTGAGCTATAGCACAGCCTGAGTGGAAATACACCTTCATGCATTCTTAACCTTGGCACTAGATGGAATTGAATGGTCAGCTTTGTACTTCAGTTGCTATCCCAAGGGAAAATGGCTCCCAGTATCCAGTGGATAGGAAGTGTACTGGGTCCCAGAGTTGGTTTGAACACTGTGCAGAAAAGAATATCTGTATTTACTGAAAAGGATAGAATAGAAAATATTGTAATTCTTGATTGAAGCTAAATGAAAGTTCATTTGCTGTAATTGATGCATTTCTTTATTGATCCTAAAATGAAGTTATGAATTATCACATTATTGTACAGCTAATCATGTTGTATTTGACTGTAGGCATTATAGATGACAGTAACACAGGTTTTTTTTGAAAGTGAATGGATATTTGAGCACATGTTATGCAGAATTTTGTATTGCAGCCTAATTGCATGGACTTCATTCCATGAACAGGAGCTGTGTTAACTGCAACAAGTAAATCTGTCAAATGTCATGCAATATTTATGGGATTACTGATTATAATTACTTATTATTGTGGTGAACTCCTTCAAAGGAGGCAGTTTAATGTTATGCAAAGATGGAAAGGAAATACAAAAGCCTTTATCACAAATGTTGTAACATAAGATGAAATTACAGAAGCAAACTACTGCTCTGGAAGAAAATTTCCAAGTTATTAAAGTTCTTAGTTCATGATGAAAGAATATAGGAAGATATCACCATTAGCACCAGAATATACATAAACCACAACAAAAATTTTGCCAGCATTTGAATCTCCTGTTGCAGCTGTAGAGCCCAGTATGAGTGAGTTTAATACACATGAAGGAATCAATCATGAAAGTCCTGAAAGTGAAAACAGGTAAATTCAAGCTGCCACCTCTCGTGAGGAAATGCTTGTAGAAGATTTCTACAGCAAACCAGTATTTGAGGGACATGATGCAATGAGATGCTGAATATTTGAAGTTGTGATGTGAAGATTAGTGTTAAAAGGAGACAGTGAAGAGGGATGTGAAGATTAGTGTTAAAAGGAGACAGTGAAGAGGGAGGTAATTTTAACAAGTGGGACTTCTTACTGGCATCAGAATTTATAGCTAAGTTTGATCCTTCTGGCCAAACACCTTGAAACATGTAGAAACCAAGGCCGCAGAGTAACCTCATGCATATCTTCAGTAACATATGTAGACATTATATCGTTGATGGAAAGGAAAATTCATGAGATAATTTCCCAAGAAATGTGCCATGCCAAGTACTTCTCCTTAGCCCAGCATGTCAGAGTGCGATTAGTTTGACCACAATACTATAATATGTGTACAGGTATGAAGAAGGTATGTATTGGAGTTCTTCTTTGATTTTTGAGTGTTCAGCTGTACATTCATGCAGGATCAATTATGGACGTATTTATGTCATAATGAATAAACTGGGAATCAACATTCAGAATGCACTTGGTCAATTGTATAACACCACCAATATCTCTGGGAAGTACTTTGGCCTCACAGGTGACCGAGTTCTTCCATCACTCTTGCTAATATAGCTGAACTATATCTCTTCACCGTAGCTCCTGACAAACAAACAAATGTGCCACTACAACCACAAAACAAGTGGAATCCCAAGGAATGCTAAATCATGTAGTCATGCGATCTAACATGTGTTAACTCACCAGTGTTGCTAGTTGCTGCACAGAAATATCGGTTCATATGAAGAGTGTTTTTTCTGGGGTGTTATGTTGTGTAGTCTGTAGATGTTTACTCACATTTCAAAAGACTATGTAACACCACCCTGAGGTTATTGTTATTGGTTGGAGAATGAGGTAATAGAGTCCTTAAAATGGTCGGTAGACATCTACTACACAACATAGTGTACCATCCCAGGGTCACCACTATTAAAACCTTGAAATTCACATCAATCAGTTATTTGTCATAGCTTTCCTCATTTAAGAAAATGTGCTGAAAACTTCACAACATTGATGAGATTCTTTCCTGGGGGTAAGAAGCAAATATTGTTCAAAATCAGATACAGTATAGCCTTGCTATAAATTGGACGTTGGGAGGGCAGCTTCACTATCTGGATTGTAAATGAAATTTACACATACATATGTGAGTCTGTAGACGGGCTGTGGATTGGATATTTGATTTATTGACCATTTGTATACACCATTTGGAACTACAAATAATTGCAGCGCAACTGCTAATCTCGATAATTCAGAGATCTCCACAGCACCTGCTAAGCCTTCTCAGTCTGCTTTTGCTAGTCGTTGCTTGGTAACAGCTCTCAAAAATGGTTGTTCCCTTGCAGTGTTTTCACTAGACGTTTCCTGGTTATGAATCTTAACAATGAAGATTCTTCAGCTTCCATGATCACACTGTTGCCCACTGGTTAACACTCCACACCTGAGCTCACAGCGTCATCTCAGCCTCCCTTGCAGAACCCAATTCTCGACTAACTGCTCACTTCAACCTCTGGAACTCAACTGCTGATTCTCAAGTCAGAGTCAAAGTCACAATGCAACTGATGGCCAGTCAGTCAGTCAGTCAGTCTTGGTGTTGAACCCAGTCTGGGGCTTATGACCAGATATTTATTACTGTTTCTGAGTCTGAGTCTCATTTTACGACCGACGGTCAGTCAGCCAGTCTTGTCTTGGCATAAAGCACCCATCTGGGGTTTGCGACCATATCTTTATTGCTGTTTGACTGTTACGGTCTTGGTTATTTTGTGGGTGCCCTCTCTGACGAGAGGACTGGTCTGTCCTTTGTACATGCTGTTGGTCTTTGCCAGCGCAGTCTTTCTCGGGTCCGAGACCCTTGGTACTCAAGACCATATTTTACTATCTCAAATTTGAGACTTCCCTTTTTGTTGCCTCCTACGTCTCGCAGGGTCATGGTGGAGGTCAGCCAAACTCTTCTTTATAACCACTTTGCACGGACGGAATAGAAAACATCATTTCCAGCAATACTTATATTGTTGTAGGCGTGTTAACCGATCCGTTGCTTAGAAATGGTTTGCATAACACCGTTGTTCTATTGTTGTGGGCGTTACCTACCAACGGCTGCTGTTTACGGAGTCGCCTATTAGCAACAGGTGTATTCGTCACAATATTTAACAATATTATTACAGCAATGAATACACATGCAGCAATAGAAGAATTGTTGGACACATCATTTTCTATGCGGTCCGTGTCATATTAAAAGAAAGCAGGCAACTAATTCTTCCCAATGGCTTTCAAAATTCCATATGTATATGATTATATAACAAAATTATGCATGCAAAAAGCGGAAGTCATACAAAATCATTTTCACGAAAATTTTCACAATATTGGACAAGGAAAAGCCCGACATAGAAAGTGTAAGAGGCTTGAACTTGGCAGTGGTCATACATGTGACCGTTCAAGTGACTAGACTGCTGTGGTAGTGAATACTGCAAGAAATAGGGCATAATCTGCTGTACTGAGCCTGGACTGACAGAGGCCTTGTATATATTGCACATAGACGTAGGAAGTAAGATTAAATTTGTAAATATATGTAAATACTGACAATGGACTTACTAATGCAGGCTATGACTGACAAAGGACAGACCCGACTCTTGTCAGAGAGGGCGCCCCAAATGGGCAGGACAGTAACTTTCATATAAGAAGAAACGTCTGGTCATGAACCCCAGCTGGGCCTCGACACCAAGACAGACAGACTGACTGACCGTCAGTCGCAATGTGACTTTGACTAATTCTTCCCAGCACTTCCTGTTTATATGCGTCGTTCCCCAGGGCTCTCCTCCTGGTCCAGAACATCTACATAGTTCTGAAAAACTCGAAAAAATTGGGAGGTGCCCAGTTCGAATTCCAACTGAAAATAGTATGAGAAATATGAGTAATTTGAGAGACTGTGCCAAGGGTTTTCGTGAATTTTGCCTGAATTGTTAGCACTGCAGCAACAAAAGCCTCATACTTCACTACCATGAGCTAGCTGAATCCAGTTCACATCACATGTTTCCAACAGACAATGCAACATCCATTCATATGCCTTGGTCTTCCAAATGACTATTTTCTCTGATTTTCTCTGTCAGATTGCTGTATTCATTTCTTGTTTCCATTTTGCATCCTACACAATCAGCCTATAGTTGAAGTTGATTAATATGAATAATCATTGTGTAATCATCTTCATTTTTAAGTCAAGGGTCAAGTTGTCAGCACCAGTCCCAGTTGTCATGTCAAACAAGACATGTCTCATATATTTGCCTCAGTAGTACTTGTGCTTGTATGTGATCAGAAAGTATCTGATGTGTTTCAGAGGAAGAAGAGGAGGAACCAGAACCTATGACCAGTACCAGCAGTGTGGGCAAGGTCCCTTCCAGCCGCTCTGGAGGTACTGGAGGCTCACACATACACCTGTGGCAGTTCCTCAAAGAGCTACTGTCCTCACCCCAGCTCCATGGCTCCTGTATCCGCTGGCTGGACCGCAGCAAGGGTGTTTTCAAGATAGAGGACTCAGTCCGTGTGGCACGACTGTGGGGTAAACGAAAGAACAGGCCAGCCATGAATTATGACAAACTGTCTCGATCAATTCGTCAGTACTACAAGAAGGGCATCATGAAAAAGACAGAGAGGTCACAGAGATTGGTATATCAGTTCTGCCACCCATACTGCCTGTAGGGAGGTATGATAAGTCATGAGTTTGTTTCTGTATCATCTCTTCAGTTGGGAGTAAATGGGGATATATTTATGGGGTTCTATTTATGTTCACATAGTAGCAGGTCTACTATTGTAGTACACATTGTTTGCATTTAGATGAGATATAGTTGCAGTTAACAATAGAGTAAGTTACATTAATAGGTTCTTCTCGTGCACTGTTGCAGTTAGCAAGGTCGTCACGATGAAGTTCAGTTATGCATAGGATAAGTTTCATTTAAGTTTTACTTTATTGTTTTAACTTCTGCCAGACTCTGTGTGTTGACAGACAGATATGAAAACATCTTAAGTCTGCTCAAACCAGATATGGTGGGAGATCAGTGTAATGCCAGTGGCAAGATGATATTTATGTCCCTGATAGGCTGGACCTTCAGATTCGAAATTGTGGAGACATAAAATATGGATATAATATATTGTAATTTATTTTTAATATGTTATAGCATTTAGAGGTGTCCAGACAGCTAGCAAAGTGGAAGGTAATTTCCACACAGCTGGCATCTGAGATGGTATGATACTCATAGATATTAAGTAGATCTTGATGTCTTGTGTGCATTGAATAACTTGCCGGGAAGTATGCACTGTATCATATTGTCCTATTCCAAAGTTCTACCTATGAGATGATTTTGATGTACTGTTGCCACTAGGATTTGTTTCAGTGCTCGGCTATGTTGGGTCCTTATGGATCTGGCACTGCCTCTGAAGCTTGAACCTAATTTAAGTAGCCAGAAACAACCACTGTTATCTAAGAATGGTAGAATTTAAGTAAATTTGGAAGTGGGCATTGTGGTACTTGAGTCATGCAGAAAACCGGTGATTTTTGGTCCCATATATCTATGATATATTCTCTCAAGTAAGTTCTATGAACAAAACTACCTGAATAGTTTAGTGGCATTAATACATGTTTATTTACTTTTAAGATTAGTAGTATTAATAACAGTTTTCTTGTGAAATTTGCATGAATAATATTGAATTTTGTATTTTTACATACTGCAAACAAATAATTGCTTTGTGTGGGACATACAGAATTACTGCTTTGTTGCCCTTAATTCTAACACATCAAATAATGGTAACCCATCATCATATGCTAGTGGTGGTTAGCACTCCTTTTTGTATTCAGGAGACCCCAGGTTCAAATCTAGGCTCGGAGAATGGCTGTCCTGGCTGAGTTTTTCTCGTGGTTTTTTGCAGCCCCTCCAGCCAACTGCCAGTGTAGTACCATAAATTAAACCACAGCTGTTTCCTTCCATATTTTTTACGATCCATTATTCATTAATAAATTGATTTAATTAATTTGATGTTATGTAATCTTAGCAATTGAAAGCATCATTAACTAAACCAACAATAATTAAACAAGATGCTTAATGGTGCCATATTTGTTTGCTAGCATTCCCCAGTCAGTGCGCTCTGTAGACCGGTCTTTTTCTTCTGTGGGAGAGAATGCTCACTCCCCCCCCCCCCACACACAACCCACAATTATCTCTGACATTTTATTTTATCTCCACTATAACCATCACGTGTCATAACCTTAACAGACATATTGTGATTTGAAAGGTGATGTCTGTATTATTGAAATCTTCTGTATATAATTTAGAGGCTTGTAGGATGAAATTACAAGAGTATTTTAGTTTCTGAAACATAAAATGTTGGATCACCGAACTGTCAGTGCCTTTAGAAATTATGTTATGCCTGTGTTTATATATTGATCCTGATTGTATCACTCATCATTGCCCATTTCATGCTAGAATTCCATCATAATAAATATCAGGTTTAAATAGGATCAATCTTGAGTTATTGAATTTAATATTGAATCAAATTTTGTCTAAGACATCTTTCAGGGTACGTCAGGCAACTTTACAAAAGAAAAGTCCTATATGTTCAACAGGACCCCTGGTATGGTGATTTGGTTCAAATCATGTATTGAAAATGGAACCTATTAACTTTCTAATGATGCTGTAGCTATACCACAATCTAATGATAACCCATCCACAAGGATGTTTACTCATTTCCCTGATGTTGAGGTTTAATACATATGTCAAAGTTTGTGCTTTATGAACTACACCTTACAACAGGTCTAGCATTCAAATTCAGACTCTGTGATCATTGTCAATTATTTCACTGCTTTTCTTCTGTGCTTGTTGATAACCATGTGTGACCTTAAACCAGAAGGAAGTCAATTGGAAAGATACAATATAACATCAGAACATTTAAATAAGTTAACTATAGATATTTCTACTTTTGTACTGACACCTTATAAAATTAAACCTTTTATTACATAAAACTCGGTAGTTTTGATACTGGTAATCCTTTCATGTAGCATGTGGTATATGTGATGTGTTTCTAAAACTGCAGTCATTGACAACTTTGCAAGTTTAGTGTTAGATTGTTATAGAATTGTTTTTATGTTCATAACAGTTCTTAAATTAGGTTAGTGGTAATGGGATTTGGGTTGGGGAACAACAAAACTGCAGATTGATTGTTATTACTTCAGTGAGAAGTACCATAGTTTTAAGATTTGTAGTTCTTCAGTTATGTACCTAATGGTATAGAGATGTCTGTAAGATTGGTATCTTTGTAGATCTTAGATATGATATTCTTATTTGATACTTATTTACTGGTTGCAGTTTTGGAAACTCCAAAATGAATATATTGTTTTAGATTTTTGAAGGCTTCATAATATGGTAACCAGTGAAAATGGAATAATAATCCCAAGTGGAATAGTACACAATATTTTTCTATTGTTAAGAATGGAAATCAAGGTTCTTGATTAATTTATTAATAAAGAGAACAATTTGATTCCACAACAAATATAATTGTGTTCACACTTAGTTTCTTTTAATTGATAGATAGAATCGAGAAATGTTATATGTAGTGCTTTTCATTTTTAAATTTTAAGAGAATCTTGTCTTCAGTCTGAAAACATTCTTAGCTGCAGATTAATAGATCTATTAAAGGCTATGAATATTTTGTAAATATACTAAGAAAGCATATGATTATTATTATGTAACATTTATTGAATTCTTTGATAAATAAAGAGCATTTATTTTGTATTTGAATTAATGTTGTTTTAATTTCTAATAAACTTTGTTAATATCTGTGTTACATTCCATTACAGCAGTGTAATTTTTTCCATAGGACTGTTGAATAAGTAATGTGAAATTAATCATACTTGAAGTTCTGTGTTCTGATATATAATGCTGTGTAGTCTTATGAAAGTCACATTCCATTTTAAGGTCAAAGGGTAAGCCAATCTTCACACCATCATGAAGAAGGCAGCAAACAGTACTCACTTTCTTGCTTTGCTTACTTTTGAGCTAGAAGACAGAAGCAATTTGTCACTTGAAAACATCACTTGACTTTCACTGAACTAGATGGTGTTATATCCCAGAAGGTAGAACTCTTCATAGCCGCAGCTGTGAGACCCCCAGATCCTCATGAATAGTTACTTAGACTGTGTAGAATTTGATGCTTATCGAGAAGACATCCATCTTCGTTCTTAAAACATGGCTTTGGCCATTATTGAAGAAGAATATGGTCTGGCAAAATGCGTTACAGTAACCTTTGAACTATAAACATATATTTTCTCTAATATCCTTATTTTATAAGGAAAGATGTTTATGTTGTCATATTCATGTACTTGGAACCTAAAATTTAAACAGAAAATTGTCCATGTTCCTAATTAAGAACCACAATATTGAAGATGGTGGGAGACTGGAGGTGTACCCCCATGCATTCAAAACCTATGCTCTAGATGGAGGTTAGTGGTTAGCTTCATGTCCTGATCCATCACCCCTGGGGAAAGAAGCGCCCCCTGGAATCCATGTGATAGAGATAGTCAGAATATTGTGAAGGATATAATCTCTAGCCCCTATCGGGAATCAAACCCTGATTTCTCTGTCATCTAGTTTGTAGCCTAGTCACAATACTGGCTGAGCTATGCCAGGTCCTGTTTGTGTGTCCTAATAGCTTTTAAATTAAATGAATTTTTCAATTTTAATATTAACCTTATACCTCCAAATCTTTATAGTTTGTACCTTGCAAAATTATTTGGTGGGTGTGACATTATGCACACTAGCATAGGATGTGGAAGTTTTGTGCCATGATAAATAGTTCTTTGACGAATATATAATATTTCTTGTACTTCTCGTAGAATATAAAAGTATGCAGCCAGCTGCCATGGACAATCTGTATTTGACTGTCAGTTTGATGGTGTTTGTAATGAACCATTAGAGCTAGGCATGAGAAATTTTTGTATGGGGGTAGATAACAACTGTACCCACAAATTTTGTATGATTTTTTTGTGTCAATAGCTGCAAACATGATGGCATTGCAAAATGAGATTATTTTGGGGAAATTTAACGTTTTAAAGCACAATGGTTACTATATGTACCACCTGCCATAACATTAAAAATCTGTTTTTTATACACAGTTTATTTATGTGATTATATTACTCTCAGAATAAACCCAGTATTTCCCAAGAAGCATTCATGGTCATTTAGAGGTGACGCAGTGTGTTTCCCGCGAAGAAGTGAATTTTTACGACTTAAAAAACTGGAATCGAAATCAGTAAGTGGGCGGAAAAGATTATAACTGAACCGAAGATATAATGGAACTATGTAGGAGTGGGGGCCTGTCAGAGGCGTAGAGATGAAAACTTGAGTGGAGTAACCCCAAAGGAGGGAAATAAGAAATCCGTTCTTCGAATGGCTAATGTATTTAGTACGAATCCGTATTTGAGGAAATTGCGTAAAGAAACAGATCACTAACTTGGGTGCTGATCATGCCACACAGACTGAAGGATCTGAAGAAAATACGGCGTAACTAAATACGTCCTTCCCAGAGTTTCTTGCTTGAAATACATCCAGAGAAATAGTTGTCATTTCTAGCGGTAAAATTCCCGTTTCTCCAGATTGAGCCTCATAATATGATTTGTACAGTGGAACCGTGTGGGAGGTTGCTGAAAGCATTGTGACGTCATGTAGAGCTGTTTTACGTCGCAAGTAGAAAACCAGATTGAGAGTACTCAATGCCATGTATTTTTAGAATGAGTTTGGGGAGAGAAAGAGCATGCATGCTGGCTAGCCTTGGAACTCGCAGAACCGGTCTATATTATTTTTCGTGTTTTGCTTGCACCAATTCACGTTACTTACAACTCACCTTAATCTGTTGTCGCCATTGCTCTGCACATATTTTGCCGAAACACGAGATCTGGGAGAGTGCTAGACGTAGGACTGAAAGGATCCAAGATTGTAAGTGAACCTGAGGCCAAAATTTATCTTTTTCTGAAAAAAAGGAAAACAGCGGTTCTATGAAGCAAAATTTACTATATCACCGAAACCAAAATGTAGAATTCTGGACTTCGACAGAAATTTTCTGAGATTTCGTACCCGACAATAACTCCGGTTGTAGAACACAAAAGGCTAAAATGGGATCCTGTTCTTAAACCAAACCTAATCATTTCCTTAACATTCATGTACTGTAATGTAGTGGTATTTTCCGATCTCTGCTCCGGTTTTGCAAGTGACCCCTCATAAGCATTCCGGCCACCAAAATCCACTTTCTTTAGATTAAATTAAGAGATTAGCCTCCTTGACAAAGGCTATAGCTCAAGCGGTTAGTCGCTGGCTTCCCACCGCGGCGGCCCGGGTTCGACCCCGGGTCTGGTCAAGTGGGATTTGTGGTGGACAAAGTGGCGCTGGGGCAGGTTTTCTCCGAGTACTTCGGTTTCCCCTGCCAATCTTCATTCCACCAATTGCTCCACAATCACCCTCACCTATCATCTGGGGCTGGTACAGTAGGCCAGAAGTGGCAGCAGTACAAGGGACTTAATCCCACCCCACTAGCAGTAAAAGAACCTTCATATATCACAACACGGAGAAATATCATCCTGAAGCTCCTCGTTATGGAGATTCTCCATAAATGCTTCAGTATATTTCAGTAGGGTCTTGGAATGATGTATGCGAAAGGTTTGCATTTCTTTACTTGAAACACTGAGGAACTCTCTCTTGATTAAATCAGTTCATATTATACAATTCTTATAAATACAGTAAGTTGCTCTACGGAGAGCATAGATAGCGTAGTCGGTATAGCGACTGGCTACGGGGTGGACGATCGAGGGTTCGGCGTTCGCGTCCCGGTAGGGCCAAGAAATTTCTCTTCTCCGCATCTTCCAGACCGGCACTAGGGTTCACCCAGCCTCCTATTCGATGGGTACCGGGGGCCCTTTCTCCGGACGTAAAGCGGTAAGGGCGTGAAGCTGACCACTCATCTCCAACTAATGCCGAGGTCAAGTAAATATGGATCTGTATATCCTCTTCCCTATAAGCCTTCATGGTGTATTGGTGTATTGCTTAATTAGTTAAACAGGGACAGCTTTACTTTTTTACCTTTGCGTTACGGGGACCAGAATTGCGAAATCGTTAATATTAAATCTAAGTTCCCTGTTGCAATAATTAATTACTTAGGTATTTATTTTCAGTCTTAGTGTGACTTTCGTAAATGGCTGAGTGGTTACTACCGCTCATATTTCTCTCAGTTGTCGTTGTTAGTCGTAATGCAACACGTTTTAGTCTTAACACGGCCATTCCTAGGTATATCATATGTTGTACACTGTAACCGTACGTCCCTCGCCAAAATTATTTAATTAAGGGTATGAACAACTTATGCATTGTTTGACACCATGAGAGACGCTCCTTCGGCGAGATACCATCCCGCGACCGTCTAGTTGTAATTCAGCTATTGTCTTCCTTAGGCTTAGGGTGTCACTATTGTCCCTAACGTCGCCTGTTTCCTCCTGGTATCAAACCCATGAACTGACCTTGTGCGAGACCGGCCAGGAGGGTCTTGTGTTCCCTGCTCTTGTGCCTTGAAGACCTAAAAAAGTTTAGGGGCTTCTCGAAAAATACGAATGTAGGACAGATGCCAGGCTCGACCCTTGGCTTTCTCTTTTCATTTTCTTGTTTTTTATGCCCACTGGGGGACTGGTAAAGAGAGGGCAGTCGGTTATAAGGAGCGGAGGAGGACGGTTGTTGAACTGTAGACAGGGGTAGCGAGTAGGATGGACGGAGCGGCGAGCTTGGAGAACAATGTAAATATTGATCATTGAATGAAACTTGAAATTAGTACTTCAATACACGGTGTATTCTGGAGATCCCTGAATTATTAACCCCGAAGTGTGTTCCACTCCCATATCCGAAGCATCCGTATCCGTGGGATAAAGAACTCAAGCTCGAGCGAAAGTCGTGGCAGCTGTACGTCGGCGGACGGCTACAACACTTTCACTGTTGGTTCACTCACCAACATATGTTAATTAATTTTTTCTAACTTTCAATTTTTCAGTAGTTTTAAGCTTCTCTCAGTAAAACTATACGATGAAAACACTTACGGCGTAACATATACCTTGGTATGGCTATGTTATGCCGACATATGTTTTGATATCGCGAGCAAGTAAATGATAAAAGTGTTGTAATATTCACGTAGCAATTTACTAAAGTTGCAGTAAAAGGGCTAAAATAATTACCGTTCGTTGTTGCTTTGAGAACGTTGAGAGTGCGGTAGGTGTGTGTTGGATAGTAGTATACCTTCTTACCGACTGAGCTCTTGGCAGTGGCCTCAAGATGGATTGTAATATGAAAATGGCCCGTGCCGAGAACCAATAACGTTAAAGTAGGCTCTGTGTTGTGATTGGTTCAGATAAGCGGCCATGCGACGACCATGCGACACGTTGTGGAAGGTAATAGTTATGGCGGTTGGAGAGCGTTGTTTTAATAGGACTGAATGTGTGCATGTATATAACGAATAATTTTATTTATAGCCAAATCTTGTCTATTAAACTGCAATGGGTGACTTCCCGTTAGGATTTCGGGAAGTCATTCCTGACCAAACCTTGCCGGAGAAATGGAAGGAATTGACTCTGAATACAGGTTAGTTTCAAGTTTCACATGGAATCTTCACTTTGTAATTCGTGGTATTTTTTTTGCTGTAAATGTTTAGATCTCCTCTTTGTTTCTTGTTGTGTCAGGACAAGGGGAATCGTGCAGAAATATGTTACGAAGATCTTTTCGAATTAAAGACTGATTTTGGAATTAAAATTGACAGGTAACGCAAATTCAAAAATATATCTTTAAAACTTTTACTTGCAAGGAATCGCTACGAGGTTTGCTGGTACCAACACGGGAATAGAACGCATTACAAATAAAGGCGAATTAGACCTAACTCAGGTTGTCTGAACTGTAAGCCAACATCTGAAACTGTCAACAAATTTGTTTTCTTGTGGGGTTTACTAGCTTTACCAAAATTTATTATTATGGAAATAAAGAGGAGCAGCCATACTTTGTGTCATCATTCATCAATTTGACCATATTTAGAGAATAGTTAATATCTAGTGTACAGTTTTTACACCCCTGGGCTTTTTGGCTACAATATTATTCCTTTATTAGCATTACAGACGGAAGCGCTGATAAAGTGAAGCAGATTCACTGCTTTATTTCAGGGGGAACACAGAGCACATTGCAAGACATCAAAGTTCCAGAGAGAGCTGGTGGCTACTGCTATAAGGATTCGACAAAACATTACACAAGAAACAGATTTATTTATTGGTAAGTATTCTTTCACAATATACTTCTCATTATTTATGTTTACGTTATTCAGTTTGCAGCATACATGTGCATCCACTTCGCTTCACCATATTCACAGTGCTTGTTGCAGTTAGTAACCTATGCATTGTGCTTGAGAATGAAACTTCTATCTTTCGTCTTCATTGTTGCTGTTATATTTGTATCAGCCTTCACATTTTCTTTTAGTTCATATAATTGAGAGTGCTGTGTCTGTACCATATTACTTTAAAGGTTTTATGTAAAAATCATATCATTCCATATTAATTTTTAGCCCCAAAATATTTCTAAAATTTTATATCAATATGAAACTTGGTCTGTCATTTGGAAGAAGAGAGATTGAAGGAGTTTGAGAATTAAGTCCTAAGGAAAAGATACAGACTTCAGAGAGGTGAAGTAAGAAAAGTAATTAATAAGCATGAGGTGTACATGCCAACACACATGGGGGAACTAGAATTCCTACAAATTGTTGGGTGGAATATTTCAAGGGAAATAAATGTTTAGAAGGTGGAGGCATAGATGGGAGGATGAGTGAGAAACTGTATTAGAGAAATGAAATGTGAAAGAGTAGGCTGGATTAACCTTTAACGTCTAAAGTGTACCGATCGGTACAGTGATGAGTATGGTTGAAGTGGCTGAAGTACACTGATTTGTGTCGTCGGGCATTTAAACTTTGCTAGTGGAAATGCTCACACACTCTGACAGTAGAAGTGAACGCCCAATCCTATATATTTAGTCCTCAGTAGATTAAAATTCAATGCACATACCATTTTGTATTTATCTGCTTGATGTGTATACAGGGTTCACCCCCCACATCATGTAACCGAATCTAGCCTTTGTATGGTACCTCTTGAACCACCCAAGAATGCATCTTCCCACGTCACATGTCTTGCACTTCAGTTGCCTTTCAGTTTCAGCATCTTTAAAACAATGAATCATTGCCATTATATGATGATATGAAACTACAATCTTTGAATTCACCATGAACTCACATAACACTGATTGTACTCTCTATCTCAGCTACGATGCATCTGTTTGTTTACGACTCTAGAAAGGGCAATATTCTGTCTCAAATGCAGTGGAAGAGGATGGCACTGAAGAAGGGAACAAAGACCCTGTAACATTCCTTGAATTGCAGTGCTTTCACTTTAATGTCCTTTAGTCAAAAGCCTCGAATATCTGAAGAGTGCAACAAAGATGTGAAACTTGCCAGCAGAGAACCAAATGGTTTTGTTGCTTTCAGCTGGTTTATGGCACCAGAGAATGCGAAAATATTTCAAGTGCTGGAAGCAGGAGTGATATTATAATTGAGAACTACTCTAAAAAGAAGCTGGGAACAATTTTTATAATATGCATACAAAAAAATTAGAGTATAACTTGTAAGATTTGAGGCTTTCACGGCGGTGACTATGAAGAAAGCAGTCTTCTGGGATTTGGCACCATGTATATGTGGTGTTAACCGACGTTTCGGAGGAACGTATCGCCTCCATCTTCAGGGTAGAAGAAAAAACATATAAGAAATCTGCAAGCAAAGAGACCGTGAGAACCGGTAAAAGCAGACTGGAAAAATACACAGCTATGTGAGAGCAGTGAGGGAGAAGGGGGAAGGGCAAGTATACAAGTGAAAGCAGTAGTGTAGGAGGGGTAGGGGAAGGGAGCTGGGACAAGCGTGGTTTTTGTGTAGGGGAGAGAAAGGCAAGGTTGAAGGCTGGGCATCACCCGTGAGCTGAGGGGTGGGGCTTGTTATGTTGGTTGGTCATGGCCTGTGTGGCCTTCTGGATCTGGCGTCATATCCCGGTGGTGGTTTTTTAAGAGAACAGATGAGAGGTTTCCAAGACTTGCTGAGACAAAACCCCCCCCCTCCCTGTTCATATTTCCTGGATGCAGTTCAATCTCAATTGCCTCCCTAATAATGCGATCCATATAGCGGGTCTTGGTGGCGAGGATGGAGGTATTCTGAAGCTGAATTCGGTGTCCCAGATCGATGCTGTGTTCAGCTACGGCCGACTTGTCCGGTTGTTCGAAACGGATGTGCCGCTGATGCTCCTTCAACCTCATGTCCACGGAGCGGCCTGTCTACCCAATATAGACCTTCCCGCACTCGCATGGGATACTGTATACACCCGGTGTCCTTAGGCCCAGGCTGTCTTTAACCGGCCGGAGGAAATTGGATAACGTCGGTTAACACCACATGTACACAGTGCCAAATCCCAGAAGACTGCTTTCTTCTTAGAGTATAACTTCTTTGTCTAAATATTTTCAAATCTTATGTTATACTACGCGGCAGTATGTTCTTTGCTAATAAAAACAAAATTAATTCCATTCATTTATCATAAAAATTGTATTAGATACATCATTTTTAAATAAAATGTAGGCATCCTAACAGGAGCTGACATTTAAATGCACACCAGCAGCGAGCATTTAAATAAATTCCTGCCAGCTCAAGCTAACACCATGTTAAAAGTCTGGTGTTTAAAGGTTAACTGGCTTAGTACAGAATTCAATATGGGCTTTCGTGGACTGCCTGATGAATCTTCAGATTTCATAGATGTATCACTTTCTTTCTTGACACGTTGAGTACCTATCTACTTCCAAAGGAAGTCCATGTACCAGATAATTAGTTATACAGTGTACAGCAGGTCTTTAAGTTACTCCATTAGTTTTGTATACCAGTTTGCTTTCTACACCAAATTAGATTCTGTCAAACAATTTGGCAGTCAGGATGGTATAATCAAGGTTGTGATGTTGACAGGCGGATATATCATGACGTCCTGGAGTTGGTTGAGCACAGCCTGGATGTGAACTTGGTGGGGAACAACATCCGCTACAAGTTCCAGGACACCCCAGTGCTAGAGGGATTAACTATTCATGAGACATACAACAGTATCCTGGTGCTTGTAGCAACTGTGTCTAGTGTGCATCGGCTGTCATTTCCACACCCTGATAAGATTCATAAGCAGGTACACCTCATCAGATTTTTAGGTTGGCTGCTTTGACACAGCAGGATATGACTTGAGCAGTTGATAGCCATTCATTTGGTCGAGACCTTTATTGTTATGAAATCCAAAAAATCATCTCCATTTTCTAAATAACTGGTTACTAGACCTTGTCTCAGGACAAATGAATCCATCCACATCTTCTCATCCTAGTTCTGTGTGAATACCTTTAATATTATCTTCCCATCATCTTAGTCTCACATGTAATCCTCTCTTTTCAGATTTTCCAAACCTAAATTTTCATTTATATCATGTCTCCTATTCATGCTTCATTCCCTCTTATCTTAACCTTCTTGATTAATCACCTGCCTAATAGGTGAAGAATGGCACTGTTGAGTGGTCAACATTCTTGCTTAATTTTTGGGTGGTCACCTTTTCAAATGTGTACTTGTAGGCTGGCTGTTTGAGGCTTTCTGTGGCCTGTATCAGGTGGTCCAGGCAAAATAAACTCTGAGCACCGCTATATTCTTCCCGATTCACCATTCACAAATCATTGCACCATCCAGTTACAGTGTCATTAAACAATCCAACAATCTGTGAATATTAGGCAAAGAGTACGGCTTATCAAGCTACTCATTCTGTAATATACAGGGCCAACAGAAATATCTGATGGTTTTCAAAATGATGTTGCCTTTGAAACAATGGCACTAATGTAATTTTGAGGTTAGATTGGAAGAATACAAGTGCAGGACTGTTGTTTAGCTACGTGACATATTTAAAAATAATTTATTTTTATTATTTTTTTGTTCCTTGACAACATCATGTGTCAGGCTGGATGTACTGTTGTAAACATGATGTGAATTGTCTCATTATCCGCTGCAGGACCTGCTTTGGAATTTTTCAAGTTACTTTGCAGAATCATGTTTTAAGGTATTCAAGGGTTGCTTGTCATCATGTTTTAAGGTCTTCAAGGGTTGCTTGCCATGCTTCATACATTTTCTTCTTCAGATATATTCAGAGAAAATGTCTGGAGTAGAAAGTTGAACTGATTTTATGATCCCCAAAGAGTTGTGTGTGTTCACAAATGTATGCCATTGCATCTCATTCTATGCCAGTTGAATGTAGTTCTTACATCTTCATATCCTGTTTCTCTAATGTCCTTTTAATATTCGATTCAGAGGATCTATCTTGAAGAGGCAAATTCCAAATCCAAGGGTACTTTATCCATTGTTTAGGTCATAGCAAAGAATCTGTTGAAGTCTGAAGCACTTCATGACAACTCAGTAGTGACTGATTATTTTACTGTTTATGGCTAACTTCCTTCCACAGCATGAGGAAGTGCCATGCTGTGATGACAAGGAAACTACGATGTAAATGGATTGTATGATCAGTGTATGTGAAATGAGTGATGCCGCGTCAGTTGGCTTTGAAACTGATTGAGGCGCTGTTGAATTCCTTCTTTTGGTGAATTTACTGTTTCAGGAGCATATGTTTGCCCAACATCCAGACCTGAGCGTCTTGTCCATTTTTGCTGAGGTCACTGTTAACTCCGCAAAAGATCCCACAACATTCCACGTTATAAACAACACAGTGGCCAGTAAGTACTTCTTGGCATGATGGAAGCCATTAATCTGAATATATTTCATTTCCTTGAGTAATTGATTATATTCAGCCAATTAACCCTCTTCGTGGTCTGCACACATTTACTGTGCATCTCTTTAACTGATAGCTACATTCAGTATAAGAAGCCTATAAATACTTTCACAGGACCAAGGTTTAATTCTCAAGTACTGTGTAACAAAATGAAATGTATTGTGACATGATGTCTATAAGCCAGAATAGTGAGACGAGTAGAGGCAGCCATTGATAGGCAGCACCATGGTAAATGCGTTTCTTTGGCAACAGGCACTAACAGCAATAGAGTATTCAGTGTTTTCTGTGTGACCATTGCTAGGCAATGACATAAAAAAATAAAAATGCAAATAATATCTACTAACTCAGTAATTACTAGTATCAATTGTACTAAATTTTTGGGAGTAAACATTGACAGTGCTTTGCCATGGAAGGACCATATCACTGAATTTCATTAAGATTAAGTAAAGCCTGTTATGCAATAAGGGCTACAAAGCAGTTTATGTCATTGGACTCAATGAACATGATCTATTACTTCTATGTACACTCTGTTTTGTCTTATGGTGTTATTTTCTGGGGTAATTCTCATGAGCAATGAGAGCATCTTTAAAATTAAAAAAAGAATTATAAGAGTTATTACCAGTTTGGGTAAGTATGATTCATGCCAGGAATTGTTCAAGAAACTGCAAATATTGCCACTTCAGTCTCAGTATATTTTCTCACTTTTTGTTTTTGTCATTAAGAATAAAAGTTACTTTATACGAAGGTCGGATAAAAAGTAGTGGCAACGCCTCTATAGTTCTGAAATGACTTTATTACCTGAGGTAAACACACTTACATTCCTTCAATATAGTCGCCTCCCATTTGTACCACCTTCTGCCAAAGTTGTGGAAGGCATCATAGACCATCAGCGCGTCCATTTCTGTTGATGTCCAGCAGTGACTGCCCTACAGCATGAATAATCTCCTCTCTTGTGCTGTCAACGTGTCCCTTGCAGTGGTGCTTTCATTTTGGCAAAGAGACCATAATCGCACGGACTCATATTGGGTGAGTATGGCGGATGTTGCAGTATCTCCCATCTCCAGCGGCGAAAGAGATCCTTGACAGAGTCAGCAGTATGAGCCCTTGCATTGTCATGAAGGATGATGGGGATTGTTATCAACAAGTGTCGTCACTTTGTAGTAGGCAGCGTTTACTGTCTGTTGTTGAGGTACAGTGTGGTGCAGTATCACTCCATCATTGTCGTATGCCACAATGAACATCGCCTTCACATTACTCTGTGTAGGGCGCACTTTCTTTGGATGAAGAGAGCCAGGATGCTTCCATTCATTTGATTGTCTCTTCAAATGTGGTTCATATGAGCGAGACCAAGTTTCATCCAGAGTGACGATTCTTCCAAGGAAGTCGTCACCTTCCCTTTGGTATCAGTCCAAAAAGCCCTGTGCAGTTGCATAACGTTGCCATTGTTGCACCTTGGACATTGTATGGGGTACNATTGTTATCAACAAGTGTCGTCACTTTGTAGTAGGCAGCGTTTACTGTCTGTTGTTGAGGTACAGTGTGGTGCAGTATCACTCCATCATTGTCGTATGCCACAATGAACATCGCCTTCACATTACTCTGTGTAGGGCGCACTTTCTTTGGATGAAGAGAGCCAGGATGCTTCCATTCATTTGATTGTCTCTTCAAATGTGGTTCATATGAGCGAGACCAAGTTTCATCCAGAGTGACGATTCTTCCAAGGAAGTCGTCACCTTCCCTTTGGTATCAGTCCAAAAAGCCCTGTGCAGTTGCATAACGTTGCCATTGTTGCACCTTGGACATTGTATGGGGTACCCAGCACGCTGCAATTTTGCGGTATCCAAGAATATCGTGCAGAATGTGGAGCACGGTTTTGTGACATACGCCCACCTCAGCAGCTAACTCCCACGCAGCCCATCGACGATCGACATCAAACAAAGAAGCAAGAAGCCGAATTGTGGTTCTCAACATGGGTTGTCCTGAATGGCATCCCTCCCTTCACGGAACAATTTCACCCATCGTGCCACTGTGCGATATGGCAAAGCAGCATCACCACATGCTTCTCGCAGTCCCTGATAACAGTTTTGTGCACTACGACCTTGTGCAACTTCAGTTTTTATCCAGGAGCGTTGTTCTTGTTTTGTAAACATGTTGTTAGGGTGCTTGAACTGGGCTCCTGCACTTCAAGATGATGCACAATGCAACTCAGTGAAACACAACCAGAGCCACTCACTACTCTACTTCAACTGAACTTCTGCTATCAGCTTCAGATGGCAGTAGTGCCACCTGATGCACATCTTTTATGTTACAATAGTGTTGCCACTACTTTTTATCCAACCCTTGTATCTAATTTTGATATTTGTGATATCAATACACGTTACAACTATAATTTACATTTTCCATCCACAAATGTAACAGTAATACAGAAGGGAGTACTTTTCTCTGGAAGTAAGATTTATAACCACTTACCATTATATATTAAAATGTAATCTAAAGATATTAAGCATTTCAAATCCTAATTAAAAACTTATCTTTCAGAACATGCGTTCTATAGTATTGATGAATATTATCACACAACTTGTCAATGAATCTGTCTATTTTGAATACTCTGATTAACTGTGGAGGACTTTTATTGTATATGCTAGTAAACTTGTATTATTGTTACATTTATTGTTTTGTAAGGGCACATGCGCATTTATATTTGAGAATTGTGCTGTTTTGATTTTTATTTGGGGATCTGTTATGATTGTATGACATTATTGCTTTTATATTTTATTTTACTATGACAGGTTCTATATCCAGTAGGGTATATGTTGACCTTGTATGGATTAACAGAATGCTAATAAATATGAATGAATGAATGAATGAATGAACATACTCATATTTATTAATATTCTTAGGAAATGTATGAAAACAGAACGTAAAATGTTCAAAGGGCTGCACATTGTAAAAACAAACTTTCTGCTTGGAACTTTTTGGCTGCATTTTTCAAATTCTTGCTGAATTCCATATCTTGCTATATAGCTTTTGCTTTTCTTTTTATCTTGTAACAAGAAGTTACATGTATAGCATCACAATTTTGAAAGTTGGTTTCATTGTCAAAATAACCTCAATAGTACTTTGTACTTCATATTCTTTATTTTGTTACTGTTGAAGTTAAAGATTAAGGGGTTGAATGTTGCAGATATGGGACACGCAGTAGTGTAGTGGTTAAGGCACTATACTACAAGTCAGAAGGTTGCGGGTTCAAATACCGATTTTTTTTCAGTTGACCTAATCCTTCCGGCTGCACTGTTGCCCTGGGGTTCACTCAGCCTCTAACAGAAATGAGTACCAGGAATTAAATAAATAATTTTCCTGGTGAGTAAAGCGCGGCTGGCGCGTAAGGCTGACAACCTTACCGCCATCTTTGAACTGATTGTCTAGATAATGCGGGACCCTCAACATCTCACAACCCTATGGGCCTTCATGGCCTGTTACAAGGATAGCTTTACTTACTTACTTTACTTATGTTGCAGATACACCTTTGCCTCACACATCTGCATCATGGCTCTCTGTGAATGAGGAAGCGCTGTTTGCTCTGGCTTATAGCACTGGCCCCGTTCTACTCATTAGGATGGACCCATTGTCTGGTATGGTGAGAGCCAGTGAACTGAAGCAGGAAACTATGGTACCACGTTTCTTGTCGGACATAGCTGGTGCTCTCAGGTGAATGTGTGCCTCATCCCAGAGAGAGACTAAGATAAAGATATCCTAGAGAGATATCCTAGTAACAGCAGAATACATTTTGGGGTTTTCAGTGTATCCTAATAATGGCAGAGGGTAGTTTGGATTTTTCACTATATCCTAGAAATGGCAGATGACAGTTTGGGTTTTTCACTGTATCCTAGTAATTACAGAAGATAGAGTTTTTCCTCATATCACAGTAATGGCTTTCCCCCATATTATAGCAGCAGCACAGTGTAGTTTGCCCCACCCCCCCAATATCCTAGGCAATGATCCTTTTGTCATCACCATCTCAGTACCCTTCTTATAGTGGAAATAATGGGGAAATAAGATGGCCGGGACTCACGTCAATGTTTGTTTTCAAGTGATTGTCGTGCCATATTTAGTCAAAACAGCTGCAAGTGTGTGGCAGTGTATGAAGAATGAACAACTGAAAGAACAAACAAACAGAGGCAGACACTCCTTCTTCATTGCAGATGTAAGCGTGTGTACTCAGAAGTGGACTGCCTGTGTGGTCTAGTGGTCAAAGTTCATGGCTACAGATCCAGAGGTCCAGGTTTGATTCCTGGCACTACCAGATTTTCTGAGAAGTAGTGGGTCTCGAGCAGGGTCCACTCAGCCTCGTGAGGATAATCGAGGAGCTCTTTCAAGGAAATTGCGGCTCCGGTCTAGAAAACCGAAATTAATGACCATGGGGATTCGTTGTGCTGACCACACAACACCCTCTATCCCCTAAAGTTGGGACTAACTTTGCCGACAAATGGTGGTTGCTCACTCAGTATAGTTCGCTTGCTGAATAAAACCACGGAGTTTGTTTTGTTTTGTACTCAGAAGCGAGCTTGCCTTTCCACTGTTTTTACCATTCTCTGTACTTAGCATGTTAAATCAGGTTGCATCAGCTCTTGTTATATTCGAGTCTTATTCATGCCTTGTGTTAAACTCAAACCAATCTGTTGTATTTGGGTCACAGGGGCAGAGCAAGTGACAGTGACATGGTGGTCAGTATGGTGCTGCACTCTGTGGGCCTTGAGACATATTTATTCTCCCTGAGTCGTGATGGTAATCTGCGTATGTGGTCATGCAGCCGTGCACAGTGCATCATGGTTTTAGACATGCTGAACAGTATAGCTGATACAGGTCGGAACCTTACACAAGGTGGTAAGTTGCTGCACATTAGTACTTTCATGGCTACCTTTTTTTTTGTTGAAGCTAACTGCTTTTGGAGTCAAACAACATTTACTAGGTGGTTCAAATATGACCGGGACTGATTTTTTTTTTGTAAACAAGCCACACTGCGCAGCAGCTGTGCGACCTTGAGAGAGTGAAGCCACAATCTCCACCCTCCCACCTGTTAGGGTTAGAACCTGTTCATTCCTGTCTGGAAGTTGCTAGAGTGATGAGTGAACAGAAGGTACCGCTGAGCATGGCACAACGCATTGTGATCAAGTTCCTCATTGGAGAAAACGTCCCGTCTGCTGAAATTCACCACAGACTCCAACAACAGTGTGGGGAAGAATGTCTCTCACGGACCTGTGTGTTTGAGTGGTGTAAGTGCTTCAGAGAGGGCAGAGAGCGCATGGAGAGTAAACCGCATGATCGTCGGCCGCGAACATCCGTCACCAAGCCAAACATTGATCGTGCAGATGCACTTATTCGTGAGAATAGGCGCATCACTATCAGGGAACTTGGAGCAATGCTGTCCATCAGTGTTGGTAGTGTAGAAGACATCATGAAATACCACCTGCACTATCGCAAGGTGAATGCATGGTGGGTACCACGCACTTTGACGGACGTGAACAAAATGGTGTGCATGCAAGTTGCCAGTCGTCTCCTACAGCAGTTTGAAGATGAAGGTGATACATTTTTGAAGTCTGTAGTGACCACCGATTAAACGTGGGTGCACTGCTTCATTCCCAAGTCCCAGCAATCATCACGCGAGTGGCAGCATACCAGTTCTTCTAAACCCAAGAGAGCGCGGAGGAGCCGTTCAGCAGGAAAAGTGATGGCAACGTTCTTCTTGGACTGGCAGGGGGTTATCCATGTAGATTTTCTGACAGATGCCAGAACAGTCAATGCAGCTTATTACTCAGACCTGGCAACAGACATGAAGGAAAAGATCCGATCCAAGTGGAAGAGAGGTGGAAAGCGGGTAGCCTTCCTTCAAGACAATGCACGCCCCCATATGGCCAAAACAACAATGGAAACCCTCCGGAAATTGAAATGGAACCTTCTGACACATCCGCCATACAGTCCCGATTTGGCACCAAGTGATTTCTACCTGTTCGGAAGGCTCAAATCAGACTTGCAAGGCATACAGTTTGTGGACAATGACGCCGTCGTTCAGAATGTTCGGGAGTGGATATGCCGCCAACCACAAAACTTTTTGGAAAGGGCATCAGGATGCTTCCAGAACGTTGGAAAAAATGTGTTGACTCCGGAGGGGAGTACGTTGAAGACTGACATGTGCAAGTAAGTGTTTGGCAATTTTGGTTTAAAAAAAAAATTAGTCCCGGTCATATTTGAACCACCTTGTAGAACCACTGAATGTTTTATTTGTCTAATGTGACTGTGCTTTTGAGACCACATAGGTTCACTGGCATTCCATTTTTAACACTCATTTTTAAAATTCTGATGTTATGTGGAAAAGGTTCATATTAATCCATATCTTATTTCAGGAAATCATTTGTATTGTACAAGGAGCTTCTTACTTTTGTTGAAGCTCTGTGCTTCACGGCGGCTGATGCACCAGCAGCTGCAAGGTGCATACAAATTTTGTCAATGAATGACTATGTATAATGGGCAATAACATTTTAAATTAAGGAACGTTATTAACTTTGTGCACTACTTGACAGTATTATATTTCACAGCGAGCAGCACAGTTCATGCTTGGGAATTTGTTTATGATTTGTCAGCAGTGGGCAGCAGTTGGCAGCAGTTATCAGCTCCATTAGACATTTGTTCTTAGTTACAGTTAGTGAGCAGTGTGCTCTGTCATGGTTTACTTTAGAGCAATGTGTATTTCTGTATGACACCTACGTAAAATATCGATCTGCTAGAAAGTATTGGCAAAAATTTTGACATAAATTTCATGATGAAAGAGTTCCCAACAGATAAACAGTTCACAGTTTGGTGAATAAACTTAGGTCGGTTGGGACCCTTTAATATTCAAGAAACAAAAACATAGGTGCCGAAAGCTTACTGTGGAAGAGTTAGATGACATAGGAGACGGACTTGAACTTACACCTAGAAAATCACTGAAATGTCTAGGCTAGGAGACTAGAGTGTCAAATTGTAGTGAAAGAATGGCAACACAATTGCTGAAGCTTTGACCATATAAAACAGCAGTAATCCACACTTTGCAACCAGGCAGTCCATGTAGCAGGGTTCATTTTTGCACTTGCTTCCTACAGTCTGTCGTCAAAGATGAGATCAATCTGCAGTTGACAGGGACGGAATTTGCAACACCTGTGATATTTGATTTGTATCTGCTTCATTCCAAATGTTATAGGCCAACAGGCATATTGATACAGTGGCAAAATTCGTATGTGCCTCACAGCTGGCGGTGCACTGGACACCGTGAACTGGGCAACAAACGTAAGAACCGCTCTATACTTACCTAATGCAACAGGCAGATCAGTTCATTGTGCACAAGGGCCTTGAAATGAGATACAGTAATGTTATATTTTAGTGTCCTGTTGCACTGATTTATGTCCATGATTTATTCTATCCGTCTTACAGTGCATACACTTATTCACCTTACTCTTCTCTCTTGCACTACATGTTTCAGCACAAAAGTGCCATCTTCAGGTGCTTTTCGATGTACGTCAAACTACTTCATTGCATTCCCTGTTGTCTTTATACTAAAATATATATTCATCATATATATTGATAAATTTTAAATATTAAAAATATTAAAACTGTTCAGGATTTGTCATCCTTATGTCGTATCTCAATACGCGAGTCACACCTATCTTCTTCTATCGGAGTGCTGAAACATGTGCAAGAGAGAAGAGTAAGGTGAATAAATGTATGCACTGTAAGACGGATAGAATAAATCATGGAGATACAATATTTGAAAGTTATTTTCTCATGCATTTAGCTTACTTTAGTAATTCATATTTGTTGCTGCATATATTAAGAACACTGTGCCAGGCAGATACATATATGCAAAAGAAACCAGGTTCCTTATAGCCAGACTCGAAATCTCTGGAAACCTTTCCTTGGTGTAGCAGTAGCATTATACGTGGAAGAGTCATTAAGTTCGTGAAATGTGGTTTTATTGCATCATATTACAAGGTATTCACGTACACTTACACAGATCCACATCAGCCCTCAAAATAGTTGCCGTTGGCTGTTATGCAAGTCTGCCAACGTTGATATAGCTGTCAGAAACATCACTGAAACATATTGGCAGTAAATTCTTGTACGACGCTTTGTGGTCGTTCCACGAACTTATTGACTATGGTAGTATAACTACTATCCATAGCATAAAAGAGTTCACAGAAAATTCTTGAACTCGGTTTCTTTTTATAACATTTACCAATTTCACAACCTTGTCTAATATTATTTTGAGTGCATTTAGAAAATCACAGATTTCCCATTTCTATCTTTGCATCTTCTGTGCATATATTAATACATTGTTTCCATCTGAAATATTTGGAATCACTTACAAATCAGTCAGGTTGAAAATATCTGCTTCTGTAGTGTGAATGGGACTCAACACGTGGGCTCTGTTCAACAGTCGAATAAAAATTCTATTTGCATGATATTTCCCTCCAAGGGACTGCACCCATGCACATTACTCTAGTTGCTTGACATCAGCCTCCTTAGCACCACATAACATACAGAACATGTAGAATACTGTCTCTATCTGTATATGTAGTCCAGAGTATCCATCTTACTGTCCATACCACTTTGTGTCATGAAAACTAATATGAGACAGTTGTCAGAACCGTAGCAGTAAATCTAAACAAGATAATAGATGGCAGAGCAATGGGTTCTGATTTCATTTGTTTGATATTTTAATAGTTGTGAATGACCACTACAGTTGAATCAGCTAAAACCCAACAGTTCATAAATGAATGAAGTTTAAGGTCCCCATTATTATACATTTGAGAGATGCTATGATTATATTTTTATTCACACAGCCCAGAGTCATGTTCTGCGCAAGACTGTGAGCCAGCATGACAACCAGCTTTACCTTGGAGTGTTCCTTTGTTTTGCTTCCGAATCTGAAGTGTGCGTGCTGAAACCAGTGAGTGAACTTGGAGTCTTCAAGCTGATACGCCAGTGCACAGTTTATGCTCCAGATGTGAGTTCATTTTGGTGTACATGAGGAATTTTGTAATTATATGAGTTTGAACAGCCAGATAATTGTGGTTGCAGTGGCTCTAACATTCAGCTTGGTTGGGCGAAACAGATGCATACAGAATTTTTGTGGGGAACTACTTATATAAGTCACTTAGACGAGTGTTTCTCAACCACCAGGCTGCAACCCAGTACCAGGCCCTGGCATCAGTTATACCAGGCCATCGTCGTGTAGAAAAAAGAATTTACAGGGCTGTGGTCTGACAAAGGCCGAGAACCACTGACTAAGACAGTCAGGGGTAGTAGTTTGGAAGATGTGTTAAAATGAATCCTACAGAATGATAGTTTAGAATTGTATGTGATGGTGGGCTTTGGTATTAGAATCGTTGAACTTCTGTGTTCTATTACCATAGAGTTTGTCAAATGCTCTTGGTTGATTAGGAAGTTAGGTAGGATAGCTGTCAGTAATGGTAATTATTTGACCTATTTAAGTATGCTTTTGCAACTTTGATGGTTGTATTTGTCAGATGAGAGTGCATGAGTTGTAAGTATGCAGGCCTATTTCCAGGTACTTGTTTCTGTATTATGTTATTACAGAGTTTATTTCTGATTGGTCATTTGCCCATAAATACATAACATCTGTCTGTATTACTTACTGCAGATTATTTTTTAAAGAATTATGCAAAGATCAACCAGAAGATTGTCACAGTTCCAAAGTTGTGTCATTTTTGTGGGTAAGTGTCATTTCACATTTTTCTTGGTTGCAGCAAGACCTGGTAGACTTTGCCCTTGGCAGTGGGCAGTTGTGGGCTGTATGGCGCACAGCACAAGGTGATGCAGCAGTGTCTTGTGCCCGCCTGGATAGCAGTTCCCCTGAGTGGCAACCTGCCATACTGGAACAGCCTCCTGAAAGAGATTTTGTAGTAACTGACTCTGGAACAGATCCACGTCAGGCCTACATATCATACATCTTCCACCCTGGTCAGTTCCCTCTGACTGTCATTGCCAAAGCTCTGGGTGTAAGTCATGACATACTTTCAGTTCTTTTTTCTCACATTACTCTAATTTTAATGTAATATCCAGATTCCCTAATTCTCTGAGTTTATGTAATGGTGCCGAAACTATTTAATGATAGCAGATGGGTGAGAAGAATACATATTTGGACTCAAGTCTTGAAGTGACAAGGGACTGGAAAAAATTACATGAGTACTTTGCAATTTCTCCTCTTTGTTTGATATTATCATACAATATGTGTGTGAATATAAACGGGGTTTGGATCAGTGAATAGATTTCTTGACCATTTACAGGTCATAACTACAAGTAACTATAGCACTCACTATTTCCACACTTTGCAGTTCACTAGAGCACACAGTCTAGTGTTCTTAGTCTGTTACTACACATTTCCTGGTAATGGCTCCAACAATGGCTATTCCTCAGCCTCCTGGCTCAGGTGTACTCTTCACAGACTTCTGTACAGAACTGAGTCGCCCCAGTTGTCTTCCTTATAATTCCTTGGCATGGACCATGTAGAAACACCCAATTTCTAACAGTACCTCTGTTGTGCGTCAGTTTGTCACTGCAGGAATGTGTTTACTGAGCCATTGCTCAGAAACAGCCCTTGTATATCCGCCTCTCTTGCAGTTGTCGCAAATTAATGGCTCTACTTGCTACAGTGCTCCATCCTGAATGACCTACAGGTACACCGCCATTTATTCTTTCTTGGTTTCACCTTCCTCCCTGTGGCTCGGTTTGCACAGCGTTTTCCCTCCAACTGCCACGCCATCATTAATGCCACTCATCCTGAACGCTTCCCCCATAGGGTCCAAGTTGGTCCAGGTGTGCTACCGTTGCCCTTCTTTTTAACAGTTGCTTCTTTAAGTCTTGGTCCCTTTTTCCATTGATACCTTCCAGTCTCAGTTGTCATCTGTTCCTGAATGTCAGTCCTTTCTGGGTTCTTGGTACAGTCTTGTCCATGCCTTGTCCATGACAGCAGTGTTCCTTACACCAAGCAGGAATGGCACAATGGATCATCCCTCTGCAGGTGGCAGCCAACTTCTTCCAGGACTCATCATTGCTATGGATCCATTTATTCAGCTTTTGGTGGTGCCCTACAGCTAGATGTCTGCCCCCATGTTGTTTCTTCAATGCTTGACAGTTTTCACTGAGGCCTCTTCTTTAGGAACTTCCTGCTGCTCTGCTATGATTTCTTTTTCTTAAGGTTTGCCTCTAAATCCATGGCTTCCATCTTTACTAGACAGACCTCCATTTTCTCTAGCTGGGAGGCCACCCTGGCCATCATGCTTTCACAGTGGGCATCTAAGTTGACCAGAATTTCTTCTTTCATTTCATTTAGATTGGCATCTGTTTTTGCTTGGTTGTTACATATCATGGCTTTGAACCCTCCTATGCCAGCTATCAGACCTTCCGTTATTTGTTTCATTTTTATAGAATGGCGGTATATGATCAAGATCCAATGCAGTTTCCAGTCCAACCAGTTGTCAAGTGTATGAGTGACTGTAAACAGGGCTTGAATTGGTGAATGGATTTACTGACTGCTTATTCACATGACCCAGAACTACAAGCAGTTACAGCACCGCTGTTAATCTCCATAATTCACAAATCACCACAGTACCTGCTAATCCTTTTCCAATATGCTGTGTCTTCAGCAGGTGTTCCCTGGCAGCGGCTTCTAACAGTAGAGATGCTTCAGCTTCACATGCTGAAGTCCTCTCTTTAGACACCCATACAGAACTGACTTGGTTGCCCCATTTGTCTTCCTTATAACTCCTCTGCATGGACCACGTAGAAACGCATCTTTTCCAACAGTATGACTATTGTTACATGTTGATTAATTGCTGTGGGAATGTGTGTTCTGAGCCATTGCCCAGAAGTGGCCCTGGTATATCCACCTATCTCGTGGTCATCGCATAGTAATGACCATACACACTACAGTATTGTTGGGGTTATTAAATTGTGGCATGGCTTGCAACAGTGCATATGATATTTTGACAGGAAATTTTAAAGGGAAGAGATCATGTGGGAGGTCCAGGCATAAATGGAAGGATAATATTAAAATGTATCTTAAAGAAATAGTTAGTGATAGGACAAACTGAATTAAAGTAGGGAGGGACAGGGTTCATTCATGCACTTCTGTGACAATGGTGATAAACCTTTGGGTTCCTTAAACACAGAAAGTTTGTTTATCTATTCAATAAATGGACTTATAATTAATGTAGATAAAGCACGTATTTGGAAGGAAGGATGGATGGACGTTTTTCAGTTTGTTTAACAATATTTCATCAATTTAAAATGTTATGTAGTGTAACTGTAAATGATGAAGTGTGAAAGATGTGAATGAAATGGATGTGACATAATCATAAGCTGTTGTAGCATTTACCTGGAGAGAGTGAAAAATTATGGAAAATCTCAGTATTGATGGCCTCCATGATGAGAATCAAACTCTGAATCTCTCAGGCATGAAGAATGACTGCTCTTTGATGGATAAATAAATGTATATATGCACAAGTAAGTGGGTATTAGAAAATCAGGTAGTCACCTCCTTGTAAATTGTGTAGATAATTAATCAGTTACTTTTTAATTATGGCAGATTTTCCGACGCTCCTCCCTGCTTTGTGATGTGACAGTATCAGTGGGTGTGCTGAAGGAGCGAGTATGTATGGCTGTAGAGGCAGAAATCCAGAGTGAAGTACAGGATTATGAACTAACTGATGATGAGTATTTGGAGGTTGCCAACCGCTGCTGGTTGCGATTCTACTCTTGCTGCGTTCAGTATCACCAGGCAGGGGCTCGACCTGTTGGCCTGGTTTTGTTGGATCAGTCTGGAGTGGTTCTGGTCAAGAAGCAGCAGATCTCACTTCTCAGGTTTGTCAGATTACAGTGGCATGTTTGCAGTAAATCTTTAAGACACCACCAGGATGGAGTTGTGAAGATGTGTATTCCAGAGCAGCTTAGCAGATTCCATTGTAACTTCGCATTCACATGTGTTTGTTTCTGTAGGCCGATGGACTCACTTGAACACTTACTATTGGTGGGACCTGACCAATGTGTTCCACAGCAGTTCAGTTCAACGCCATTCCTGAGTGAAGATGCCAACACTTGTGCCGACCTCCTCCGTGTCTTATCCGTTCTTGTCAGTCTGGAGAACCAGCTGCCAGATGAAGTTAAGACAACATTTGAGCGGGAGTTGTACCAGCTGAAGATTCCAGACCAGACAGTTGCTGATATTGCTAGGGAGCTCATGTCTGGTGATGACATTGTATGTATGATATCCTGGTTGGTATCTTAGTGGTATTGCATGAACTACACAAGTTATTTAGTGTCAAAGTATGAAAATTGTTTTAATTAGATTAGGGACTTTATATGATAACCAGTCACCAAAGCTGTTGGCATAGAGACAGATGTACTAGATGCACTGTTTGGAAGATTACTTGCACTTGAAGATCCATATGCCTTCTGAAAGCTGTCACCTATTAATAAAACTTCTTACTGTAGAGTTATTGTATATACCTCAACTATCTTTCACTGCTGGATTCGGATCCTTTGGGGTTCACACTGACCAATTGTGAGATTCACTTTCTTGAAGTCTGAAGTCTGTATGTTGTCTACTGCCTTTTACATCATCCTCTGAATGTTTGCATTTTTAAAAATTGTGTTCTTCTGTGCCGCATATGACTTCACTGTACCCATATCTGTTCTTCTGGATTATAATGACAGTGATTTTGTGTGTACCAAATTGCTGGGAAATAACTAATTCATAAATTTTATTCTGTGGCTTGTACATTTCAGATATCTGTAGCGACTGTGTGTGTTTGTGGGGCTGTGTGTAGCATGTTTCTACTGGATAAGCATGCTATTATGTCAGCTTTCCATGTATTTGTGCATAGAGGCTTGTACAACAAAACTGGATACTGACATATATGGACAAATACCGTCTTAAGTGCAACAATTTTATTGTAGTTTTTACTTCTTTTTCCTCCTCCACACTACAGCAACACACACAGAGAGCGCCTACACTGAACAACACATGAACAGCGATAAAAACAAGAAGTGGCCGCTGCAGCACCGTAGATATAGGGCATGTACCCTGAAAAATTTTAATTTGAAAAAGAAAGAGAACAAAGATCTTATAGACATTTTAACTTGAATTAAGGTTTAAAAAGTGCTAATTTAAAAATCAAATCGACGCGTGTAGATTAACAAAGATTTTATACAATTAGAAAGACTGGGATTTTTACATTTTTAACAAGCAGTGTAACAGTTACGTGAGTGATACACACCTGATGATGGCCATTTANCTGACATCCATTATTTTTTTTTTGCTAGTGGGGTGGGACTAAGTCCCTAGTACTGTGGCCACTTCTGGCCTATTGTACCAGCAGCCCCAGATGATAGGTGAGGGTGATTGTGGAGCAGTTGATGGAATGAAGATTGGCAGGGGAAACCGAAGTACTCGGAGAAAACCTGCCCCAGCGTCACTTTGTCCACCACAAATCCCACTTGACCAGACCCGGGATCGAACCTGGGCTGCCGCGGTGGGAAGACATCCATTATCACTACAGGCTGTTCTTCAAGCAATATTTTAAACATCTGTGAAGTAATTTTATTATGTTAATCTGGTGAGGCCTGTTAGTTAAAATGAAAGATTAATCAGCTCTCTGGAATGAAATCTGTGGTTGCTGAGCCAACATGGCGCACAATAAATCGACCACCTTTACCAGCGGGAACCATTAGGCCACCTGAACCATCACGCAGCTTCAAACAGCTCTGCTAGTTTATCTGGTTTTGTGCATTTTAAGAATAATCATGGCCCTTGTGTTGTGGTGTCACCCCATTCCACTGGTAACTTCCTTCTGTTATTGCATCTCTTTGTATCAAGTCCATTTTCTTCAAAATTGTTGGCATTGACTGTTTGCTGCCATTATATCCTGCAGTTCATTTCATATATATGTTTTTTTTTCTTCTTCTTCCAAGCAGCTTTTTTATTGAAATCGTCTGATTTATTTGCTGGCTTGTTGTGCTGATGATGCTTCTGTGGTGAATGAAAGGTCAGTATACCACCTTTATTAATTGAAGATTTCACTTCACTCATTGTTCTTTGAGCACTTCGAAGTCCAGTGCCACAAGTTTCCACCATGCACTCATGACAATTGACAGCATTGTCAGCTACCACTTGAGTTATGTTATCTGCAAGCAAACGAGTATTAGCCAATTGATGCAGACTGGTTCAGCAGCAGGAAGAGCAGGTGGAAGCATTCCTTGCCATGGCACAGCCATCCTTTACCTGGCTTTGTATAGGGTCCCCACAATATCAAATGTGGAAAGTACACTGAAATACTTTGTTTAATTTTCAAATCATCATCAGCATAGACTGAGTGTGTTTGCTGAAGCTGTAACACTTCTTACCTGAATTCTGGAGGTGCCCAGTCTAATCTTGGACAGGACATTTACTGTTCTGACTGAGGTTCATGGTTTTCCCCAGTATAATATCTCATGCTAGGCCCTGATAGCTTATTTCTATGTTCTTTCCAATCCATTGTTCTCTTATTACACTACCGTCTGATACTGTATAGCCTGAGCTTCTGACTTACTAACTTACTCATGGAGCTGAGCCCTTCTGGAGGAGCTGCCAATTCTGCAGCTACTCAAGAATTTCCTAGCATTTTATGGAACCCGAAAGTTCATTACCATGTTCACAAGAGCCCTCCACTGGTCCCTATCCTGAGCCAGATATATCCAATCCATGCCATCCCATCGTATCTCTCTAAGATCCATTCTAATATTGTCCACCCACCTATGCCTTGGTCTTCCCTGTGGTCTCTTTCCTTCTGGCTTTTCCACCAATATCCTATGCACATTCCTTGTCTCCCCCATTCGCGTTACATGACCTGCCCACCTCATCCTCCTTGACATGATCATTCTAATTATACTTGGAGAAGAGTACAAGTTATGAAGCTCCTCATTATGCAGTTTTCTCCAACCTCCTGTCACTTCATCTCTCTTTGGTCCAAATATTCTCCTCAACACCCTGTTCTCAAACACCCTAAGTCTGTGTTCCTCCCTTAATGTTAGAGACCATGTTTCACACCCATACTTCTGACAGCTTCATTAAATAAAATGTAAGGAAGTAAATTAACTCCTGAAGTTATGTAGTATCAGATGGGAAATGGTAGGATGATTGTAAATAGTGAATCAAGAGTGAAAAGGGAAGAAGCAATGATGGCCTGTGTTAAAGTTTTTCACTGCACTTAATGTATTTGACTGTTAAATGGTTACTTCATCTGTTTCACAATTTGTAATCCTAGATTTGGTTCTTGTCCTAAGGATAATTTTCCTGAGTATAGTTCTCTTCTGTCTGGAGTTGAGCAGTCAAGAATAAAGTAAATTAATGAAAAGATGTTACCATGGCTGAAACAACTGTATCTTTTAGTCTTATTTCACATGGGTATAATTCAAATGGTCCATTGCCATTTTTTTTTGTGAAACTGGCCCAACGTTCAAAATGGAATGGAATGTTTATGTTAGGGTATAAGTAGGAATTTTTTTTTGTGATGCCTCCACCTCACAACAAATTCAGAAATTTGAGAATCCAGGTAAGGCCTCTGTTAGACCTGTTCAACAATGCATTTACTGTTTTCTGCTGTGAAAAGAACTTTCAATATACAAATGAGTGGTTTTGTGGAGAGGATTGCTGGTTTCAGGTATGATATCAAAAGTGAGAGACACAGATATTGTATAAAGTCATACATGCTGTCAGAAACCAAGGGTATGGTGTTAATATGGCATGCTATACACAGAACAGCTGGATCATCTGGGTGCGAGGGATACGCTGCAAGTGTAGTGGTGAAGTTGATGCACAGAAAAGCTAAACATTTGACACTCACTTGACGTGGATAACTTCTGTAGCAGTTGTCATCTGTCATTATAGCTGCTGCATCCTAACACATGCATCACTGGAACAGGCTGCAGAAGGCCTGAAATTACATTACATATTCAGTAACCTGTGTAATGGATCTTATTTATACAAAATGTATAAATGGTTTCTGCCATTGTTCATATTGTGATGTACTTCGCATCTATAGAATCTGTTTTTCTAAGTTCTGTTTTACTGTTATCCTATTTATTTGTAAGCATCTTAGTATCTACTACTCTGTCGACAAAGTATCCGACCTTGGGCCAGGAAAACAAAGTTCTGTATCTGGGTGGTTACAGTACCTAATCCCCTTCAAAGTAGGCCCGTTGTGACTCCACACCCTTAGTCCAGCAGCCCTTCCATCGCTGGAAGCAATTCTGGAAGGCTTCTTTTAGAATGGTGTGCAGCTGTGCCATCGCGTTCTGTATGATGTCCTCACGGCTCCTTTTAGCATTGTCTTCAATCTCGGGAACAGCCAGAAATGACAAGGAGCCATGTCAGGAGAGTAGGGAGCCTGGCAAACCTGCGGAATGCCATGTTTGGCCAGGAAACCCTGGATCAGGTGTGACAAATGAGCTGAGGTATTGTCATGATGCAGCTGCCAGTTGCATGTGTCCCACAGCTCCAGTCCCTTGCGCCGAACTGCATCACGAAGATGGTGGAGGACTTCTTGGTAGTACTCCTTATTAGTTTGGCCTAGTGGTGCATACTCATGATGGACAACACCCTGGTAAAAACAGTCACTATCACTTTCACATTGCTTTGAACCTATCGTGCTTTTTTGGGCCTTGGGGATGTTGGATGCTTCCACTGTGACTCCTGGACCTTGGTTTCCGGGTCATATCCGTACACCCACAACTTGTCACCAGTGATCACAGTCTACAGGAACTCAGGATCCCTGTTGGCGCACTCCAGCATGTCCTGCGCGACCTCAAGGTGGAGTTGTTGCTGCTCCGGCAAAAGCAGCTTTACCACAAATCTTGCTGCCACTCCTCACATTCCCAAATCCTCAGTTAAAATTGTGTTTGCGGAACCTCTGCTGATTCCAACCTCATCAGCAACTTCCCAGATGGCCAAATGACAGTCCTCCATGATCAGTGTCCGCACTTTTTCAATGACATCAGCATTTCAGCTCATTGATGGTATCCCGGAACGCTGATCACTGTCTGCCAATATACAGCCATCTTTAATGCGTTTGAACCACTCTTTAATTTGAGTGACCCCCATTGCATCATACCGAAAGCCTGCTGAATTTTGCGGATTGTTTCCACTTGGATATCCCCAAGTTTCTGAAAAACTTGATGCAGTGTCACTGCTCCAAGCGTTCTGTCATCTTGAGCGAAATGAGAATGTGACGAACACGTGTTACACTACTTCACTATCCGGAAGTGTTGTGAGGCAGCAAAAAATCACCCATGCACATGAAAGTCCCTTCTACCAGTATGCTCAATTTCCCCAACCGTTTGGCCATTACTTACAGCGGCAAAAAATAAAGTCTGATACTTTTTGGACAGCGGTGTATGTGAGATCTAGCCATATGTGTATGTATCACTATTACAGGTGCTGAACCAGCAGTTCATGTTAGCTCTACGCAAGAAGCTGGAGTATGTGAAGGACATTTATCCTGCCATGCTAATGCTGATTGAGGCTCTTACTTTGGATGTTGGGCAGTCCAAGGAAATGGTGTTAGATGATGTCACACCTGAGGCATCGCGATTGATTCTGTCTGTAAGCCACCTCTACAGCAGTCATCTTGGTGTCAGTACCATTGCACAGTCCCTGCACCAGATTGCAGTTGTACGGTAAGTAATGCCTCACAAGATAACATGCAGAATTTCGGAACAGGTGTACTAATCCTGTGCAGATTACTGGACTGCGTTCTTTCAATATTTGTCATAATATCTTCTTAACTTCTTAGTGTTTGTTGCCAGCTGTTGCACTCTTTTGGTATTAAAAATGGTCTCTTAGAAAGAAGGACATGTCCATGATTTATTTTATCCGTCTTCTAGTGCATACATTCATCTATCCCCTCTTCTCACTCTCACTACATGTTTCGGCACAAATGTGCCATCTTCAGGTGCTGGTCCAATCCACGACAAACTAGTTCATTGCATGCCTTGCTCCAACAGAAGATGATAGACGTGACTCGCGTAATGAAACACGACGTAAGAATGAAATATGCTGTACAATTTTAATATTTTAACACTTAACATTTATCAGTATATATGATTAAATACCGTCTTAAGTGCAACAAATTTTATTGTAGTTTTTACTTCTTTTCCTCCTCCACACTACATGTTTCGGCCCTAAATGGCCATCATCAGGTGTGTATCACTCACGTAGCTGTTACACTGCTTGTTAAAATTTAAAATTACCAGTCTTTCTAATTGTATAAAATCTTTGTTTATCTACACGCGTCGATTTGATTTTTAAATTAGCACTTTTTAAAACTTAATTCAAGTTAAAATGTCTATAAGATCTCTATTCTTTCTTTTTCAGATTTTTTTGTTGTTAAAATTTTTTCAGGGGAGAATATGAGACTATGTTCCTTTGACATTGAAAACATGTATACAAATATACCAAAAACAAATACCATAAACATAATAAACACTATATTAGAGGAAAACAATGACATAGATAAAGAAAGCCACAAAGAAACAATACATATATTAAAAACAGTATTGGAACAGAATTATTTTCAAATTGACCAAAATTACTACAAACAAACAGATGGTCTAGCTATGGGAGCCCCAACATCGGCAATAATAGCAGAAACATATATACAATATATGGAACACACTCAAATATTTCCCATTCTAGTAAAACAACAAATAGTGGCATACTTTAGATATGTCGATGACATATTAATAATATATGACGAAAAAATAACGAACATAGAACATACACTCAAAGAAATTAACGAATTGCAACCAACTATAAAGTTCACAATTGAAAGAGAACAAGAAGAATCTATTAACTTTCTAGATATAACAATACATCGTAATGAAGATAGCTTGCAATTCGAAATATATAGAAAACCCACACAAACAGACATCATAATACCTAACAGCTCGTGCCATCCATTCGAGCACAAATTGTCAGGTATTAATTACTTAATGAATAGACTCCACACATACCCAATAACAGAAAAAGGAAAACAAATAGAGAAGAACACTATTAAAAACATACTACATAACAACGGATACGACACTAACATAATCAAAAGATCGAATCAGACAAAACGAGAACAAAAATCAAACACAAATGACGACGAACAACAACCAAAAACAAAGTGGGCCATATTTACATATAGTACAAAAGAAGTAAGAAAAATTACAAAACTTTTTAAAGACACACAGATAAAAGTAGCATTCCGCACACGTAACACAATAGAAAACATACTCAAACAAAAACCACAATTAGATAAATACAATAAAAGTGGCATATACCAAATGAAATGTGTAGATTGCCCATTGAAATACATTGGACAAACGGGCCGAACATTTAACGCTAGATATAAAGAACATCTACATGATATTAGAAATAATAATTGCAATTCCGGGTACTCAAATCACATACTAAATACGGGACATTCATACGGAACAATAACAGACGTAATGGAAGTTGTAACAACGGGAAAAAAGGGTAAACATTTGAATACATTAGAGAAATACCATATATATAAAATAAGTAAGAAAGGCCTACAAATGAATGACACACACATAGAAACATACAATCCCATATTTCAAACTATATACGAAATCTATACAAGCTAACGGTACCTCCCTCCCCCCACTACCCATTCCCCCTCCAACACTCACGAACATAAAACACAGCACACAGTACACCAGACAGCAAACGTATTAAAGATAAGCAGCGACACACACAGAGAGCGCCTACACTGAGTAAGTACAAATAACAGTATAAACATATAAGAATAACATAACATGACATAACATAAGATAGTAACAGGAATATTTGTATATTACAGACAACACATGAACAACGATAAAAACAAGAAGTGGCCGCTGCAGCACCGTAGATATAGGGCATGTACCCTGAAAAAATTTTAACAACAAAAAATTTGAAAAAGAAAGAACAGAGATCTTATAGACATTTTAACTTGAATTAAGTTTTAAAAAGTGCTAATTTAAAAATCAAATCGACGCGTGTAGATAAACAAAGATTTTATACAATTAGAAAGACTGGTAATTTTAAATTTTAACAAGCAGTGTAACAGCTACGTGAGTGATACACACCTGATGATGGCCGTTTAGGGCCGAAACATGTAGTGTGGAGGAGGAAAAGAAGTAAAAACTACAATACAATTTGTTGCACTTAAGACGGTATTTATCCATATATATTGTGTGAGTGTAACAGGATGCTGAAATTTAACATTTATCAGTATATATGATAAATATATATTTTAGTTATTTTAGTATGTATAGACAAGGCATGCAATGAACTAGTTTGTCGTGGATTGGATCAGCACCTGAAGATGGCACATTTGTGCCGAAACATGTAGTGAGAGTGAGAAGAGGGGATAGATGAATGTATGCACTAGAAGACGGATAAAATAAATCATGGACTTAAATCAGTGCAACAGGACGCTAAAATATAACATTAAGAAGGACATGAATTGCGATTTTTTGAAAATCACAGAATACTCTATAAAATGTTTAGATCTATGAAGGATGTAAGTGGGAAATTTATGGTATTACCTGTTGAGGAACCCTGTGGTTTGTGTTGATCACATAGTTGTGAAATGATGGGTTGCATATGTATCTGAGATAGAGAAGATAACCACTGCATACAAATTTTCATTGGGTGCATCCTGTTGTGTTTATTATATAAAATTCTTAATCGGTATCCATTGTAACACAGCTTCATGAGTGTGTGAGTGTAGTAACCATGTATTTGCCTGATGACAGCGTTAAAAGCTGAAACATGTAGCTAACGTGATACTGCCCTAGACCATTTCACTGTTGTGTTACGACGGATCCCAATAAAGAATTTTACACTGCATACAAACTGTTTATCAGGAAATTGTCCATTTGGAATGCATATGCTGTATTAGCATGATCAGGGCCATTATAGAGTGATGACAGAATTTTTTGCAGTGTTATGTATATTCTCCATTGGCAGTTTTGATACATAGATATTAAATGTTTGTTGATTCCTAGCTTTTATGCAAACAAGTTATATTTTCTTACAACTTCATGCCTCATAAAATGTAACCTATGTTTATCCATTCTCTGTATTGTGACCAAAACTATCTGGTTTGAATTATTAGTTTCATGAGTACAGTGGTCATAGCTTCAAACTTCCACATGCTGTTAATTTCTGTTACAGTTTGATGTGTTTTGTTGCTTTTGAAAAATAAGTAAATGTGGTCTGTTTTGTAATCTAGAAGACTTTATTTTCATTGATAGCAAGTCGTTCTTTAAATTTGCTACTTGTGATTTAACACAGTATAATCCTTTCAATTCTGCTTTTCAGGTTCTCCATCTGCCGCAACCTGCTGCTATTACAACAGCTGCTGCTGGAGTGTCACCAGAAGCTGTCATATTCAATGGATTCAGCTGGAGTGGACACCATACGATCCATCCTTCTGCCTCGGGCAGTGGTTTTGACACAGGCATATTATGTTGTGATGTGGGTGAGCGAGACCCCAGCCACTGCCACCGTGGCATCCAATATTCTGAACAGCAACCAGCGACGCATGGCTATACTGAAACTGAACGAGCCTCCAGGTTAGTATCTTTATGAGATTTTACCAGTTTTACCAAACTGGGATATTAGGCCAGTGCAGACAAGGCAGAAAGTTATCCAGTTCTCAGGGCCTGAAGATAAAACTTTCCATGTTGCTAAGCACTGAGCCGTTCCATGGAGATAAAACTCCACACTTCTTAACTACAACACTATATTAAGAAGAGTAGTCAGGTTCATTCTATGGATGTGTTACCTATGAATGAGTGAAGAAATGAATGAATGTACAAGGGGTGCCTTGCACTGTGTCCACAGTGATGTATTGTGCTTCCCCATTTCATTATCCCCTCAGCAATCCTGCGCTTCTATTGTCAAGCACTTTAAGTGCAGCTTGTCTGTCAGATAGAATGTAGATGTTCCTATTTCTGTAGTTCTTATCTACATTCTCCACAATACATGCCTTAATGGCATATACTTCTGCCTGGAATACTGTCGTGTACTTACCAAGGCTGAAACTAAGTTTCTGCCTCATGACAAAGCAGTCCACACCAGCTCCAGTACCTTTTTTATCCTGGAACTATCCGTATACCAGATCAGTCCCCTTTTTCTATCGGGCTGAAACCCGTCTTCCCATTCACTCATGTCAGGAAATCTGACTGTGAAGGGTTTTTCTATGGGTTACCCATGGGGGAGAAGCTGTAGTATCTACTCATGTGGAGGCTGGGTCTGCACCACATAATGTCGTGAAGTAAAAATTCCTGTCCAAAGTCATAAAGTCTATAGTTAGCTTGCTGACTGGGCTATCCTATGGCATGTATTTTCTCAGTTCTCAAATGCATTCAATGGGAACAAAAAATAGCCCTCCAGGGTTTGCAGCTCACTACATTCATGTAATCTCAGTATTTTGACTAATGTGCCACTAAAACTTTCCCATGGGGGGAAAAAATAGTGGAACCCTCCTGTGTTCCTGCTTCCATCAGATAATTGTTTAAACTTATGGCGTTGATCTTTCTCTAAATTTTGGAATACTTTGCCTCGAGGCTTTGAACTTGGCAGACCTTGTTCAGTTATGGGTGAAGCACACGGATGTAATGCTTTGCAAAGTACATCTATGCTGTTCTCCATTATGTTGCGGTGCTGCTGCTTTCAATGAAATAATTTGTTCTTAAAGTCAGACAAACTATAGGATTTCATCCAGTTGTGTTCTTTGATGATCAGAATGAAGCCACTGTGATAGGCAGATAAAAAAGCAAAAAGTAAAGTAACGGTATCCTTGTAACAGGCGCTGGAAGCCTGTAGCGTTGTGAGATGTTGAGGCACCTCATCAGGATTCAATCCTCTGACCTTCTGGCGTGTAGCATAGTGCCTCAACCAACTACGCTACCACGTGCCCCCTGTGATAGGCAGATACAATGGAGTTAGTAACATAGAATTGAGAGCATCATGTACTTTGCAGGAGGAAGCATGATGACATCACGACACTCCCAGCAGAGGACTCTTACACTCCTTGAGTTGTTTGTGCAGTCATCAGGATCGTTGCATGCCCACTCACTGCTGCAGATTGATGAAGAATTGATGCCCGTATGGCATGCATCCATGCTTACCTACATCACTCTCATAGGTAAGAGTTGTGTATATTGATCCTACCTTGCCTTGGCAATGATGAGACCATGTTGTAGATGGGAGAGAGAGATATTCCCAGTTGCAGAATATGTTCAAGGGAACCTGTAGCATAGCATGTTCTTCAGACCATAATGGGAAGCTGGTATTCCTCACATCCGCATAATGTTACTTTGTCAGACGTTATCAACGATGAGGGCGTGTGGAAAAGATTGCACTGGTTCCATCAGGTCTCGAACCAAAAACCTCTGGCTTGGGAGTTTTGAAGCATCTCACTCATATACTGCATGGTCCTGACGTTTATAATATGGAACTGTAACATCAGTTTGTGTTGTTCTGTTTACAGTGGTATGTAATTTCCGTTAGTATAGCTTTCCACTACAGAAAAGCCGTCAGTTGTAATCTAAAAATTTTCAGCCATCTTCATTTTTTCAGTTTCTTTAACCATCAGAAGTGGCTTCATGCAAGTAAACTTATGCTTTATCATCATACCAACTTCACTCTAAAGGCTCATCAGTTATTTTTCACAAACAGAAAAATTACACTTCCTTGCACATCCTTATTAATTCATGAGCCACATTCCATTATTTGCCATTTGATGATATATGCACTTTATGAAGCCTGAATTAAACCAAGAAAGGCAGAAACCGACTGAAGACTACCTTTAGGACCATAATCTACTGGAATGTGACACCACACATTTATTATTGATATTTCTCTTTAATTTTGCTGTTTAACCACACTGTCTTTAGTGAGACTACAGTGTTGAGACACCGTGTTTGGTGGATAGGTACTAGTGTTATGGAGGCAGCAGGTTCCCCTGAAACATTGGTGGCTATCTACCAAACTACTCTGTCATATCCAAGTAGACTCCCATGAGTACTCAAGAGTCCCACAAAGAATACCATGGTTGATACTGTTTTCTGATGGCTTCATGACTGCATGTTACAGGTCAGTTGGTATGGCCAGTTTGCCGCCACTTTGTGTTCCCAGAGTTCCTCCTGGCTTCGTGCCAGCATCTGCTGATACAAGAGTATGTGCGTCTGCTGCATGGGTGGTGTGAGTGGAACAATTGCTCGCGCAAGTTCTTGCTTGGCTCCGCATTACTTGACATGGGTGAACCTTATAAGGCCTATGACCTGCTTGTTCAGGCTGCCAAAGGGATCACCACAGATGACTTCATGGCCACTAAGCTAGTGCCATCCACTGATAACCTCAGTGAACAGCAACTTTTGGTGCTGTACTATCTCAAGGTATGAGTTGCACTACTTAAATATATTGGATCTTTCAGAAAGAACACTTTGTTTTAGAAGGAGATTAAATGATTGCAAGAACAACCAGAAGCTCTATTACAGGTAATCAAGATGTTTGAGCAGCAGAGATGCAGTGACTGTGTGGTCAACATGGCAAGCACAGCCATCAGCGTGGCTTTGCCAGATGACCCAAACCTACCAACACTCCATTCTATAGTGTTCTGTCATCACCTGAAACTGGGACATCACCAGGAAGCATACCACTCTCTCATAGCCAATCCTGACGCTGCTCGTCGTAAGGACTGCCTGCAACAGCTTGTAGTTACTCTGTTTGAGCGCCAACGGCTAGACACTCTTGCTGATTTTCCATACCAGGTGGGTTGATATGAAATAATGCAGTTTGTAAACTGTAACTTACCTTAATGCTAGATTGCAGTAGCAGATGAAGGTGAGTGTTTAGTGTCATGCTGTGGTCACTGTGGTCGCTGTGGCCTGTGCAGACACCAGAGCTATTTTGGACATAACTGTGAAGAGGAAAGTTCTTGCTCATGACCAGAATTGAAACTCATTCATCAGCCCCTAGGCTGACTGGGCTATCCCCTCTCATTATATAATCCCAAAAACATCAAGTTCTCAAGTTGTTTTGAACCAGACCTTCGCTTATTGCATTCTTTTCTCTTTACCGTTACATCTAGCAACTGTCTGGTCATTGTTTCATTTATTGGTTTTCCTGTTTAGTTGAAGAGAGTGGCAGATTATGATATTTTCTAATTAACTTAGAACACCTATGCTTCATATTTATGTATGGCGTAATAAGAAGCTATTTCTTATGTTCCATCACAGTTATACTCAGTGACTCTTCAGGGTTAATTCAAATCAGCTGTGCCCATACCCAATCACCCTTTTTCTGGATAGGCCTGTGCTTGGTTTTCCGGCTGGGGAGCGAGATTTTCTGCACCCATATCTTGATGCTGAACAAATCCAAAAATATTGCTGTTTGTACTTAAATCAGTTGATTTCTCAGATCTGCAGCAGAATCCTAATTTGAAGTGTCTTGATCTAGGATTTTTCCTGTATTTTGTGTTTGTTTTTTGTGGTTTTGATCAAAGCCCCATTGAAAATAAATTTTTTCTCAATTAGTGTTTTTCATTTTAGTGTTGCTCACATGCAGTGAATAAAAGTTTAATCCTTGCATGAACTCTGTACCTCAGTTTAGTATCATATTTAGCTGAATGGAAAATGAGGTTTTGTCCTATTTTCAGAATTAAAAAATAAAGGGATGCCTTGAATTTGAATGTGTAAAATATGTCAGTGTTTTTAAGTGTTTTACGCTTTTAGTTGGTTGATGTTACAAAGAAACAGTAAATGCTAACATTCACGCTGTATGTCATCAGCATAACAAGTGAGGTAGAGAAAAGAGACAGAAATTTGTTTCAAGGTCAGGAGCTGTGAGCTAGCATAAACCACATAAGCTGTGAATCAAAAGTTGTAATTTCCCACAGAGAGATATTACAGTGCAGATGATGAATTTGTAAAATGGAGAATGTAAACATGAGAAAGAAGAAACAATGTATAAATATATGTTTTCAGATATTTATTATCTTTCATATATTTCTCTATAATTGT